>NW_006799950.1:3667151-3668599 GCF_000485575.1 Poecilia formosa
TGAGTGACACCCGGTGGGAAGCAAAGATAGACTCTGTCAAAGCTATACGTTTCCAGATGGGGGGACTTTTAGATGCACTTCCAAAGCTTGAAGAAGTGGTAGGAGACAGCAAAATTGTGTCAGAGGCAAAGTCACTATCTAATGAGATTGTTAGTATGGAGTTCCTTGTGTGCCTAATAGTTTGGTATGACTTATTATGTGAGATCAACTTTGCAAGCAAGGCACTACAAGCAGCAGATGTGTCAATGGACACAGCCATTAGGCTAATCGAGTCTCTAAAAGAGTTTTGTCTCAAGTATAGAGAAGAGGGCTTTCAGAAGTCACTCGACATTGCAGGCAAGATAGCCATTGAAATGGATGCTTCTCCTGAGTTCAAAGAGAAACGACTTAGGAAGCAAAAGAAGTTCCCAGATGACAATTCATGCCCTGGTCATCATGAAAAGGAACCCACAAGGCACTTCAGGTGCATGGTTTTCAATGTTATTGTTGACACACTCCTGCAAGAGCTTTCTGAGAGGTTTTCCAATTTTCAACTTGTGTCTGATAAATTTAAATTCATCACTAAAATGTAGCACATGACAAAAGCTGAGCTGGAGGAATCAGTGACCACATATGCCCTGACCACCTGTGATGTTTCCAGAGATATCATTCAAGAAATATACCCAGCAAGCCGTCTACTGAAGGGTTACAAGGCTCTAGAAAAGTTAAATTTCCTCATTCAAGAAAACCTTGATTTGGTATTCCCAAATTTGACAGTAGCCCTTAGAATATTTTTAACCATGCCTCTCACAGTTGCAGCAAGCTGAAGCTCATCAAAACATACCTCCGTTCAAATATGAGCAATGATCGCTTGTCCCAGTTAGCAGTGATCTCTATCGAAAACAGTGTGGCACGGTCTATTTAATTTGATGCTATAATTGAAAAATGGGCAAGCCCAAAGTCACGGAATGTAACAGTTTAAATTTCATGTTAAAACTCTGACGTGGAGTGCAGGCTGTTAAGATTTCATATTTCCAAAACACAAAATGTTGAGCACTGAGCGCCCCTGCTGTTATATATTTGTACTCTATGAAACTTCTTATTTGCTTATGACTGAAAAATTCACCTGATATAATATGTGACAAAAAAAATGCCATGTATGTTCTAAGTGCTTGACTAAGGGAGGAAAGCTGTAAGAAACGGGTGGCAGGGTGGGGAGTGGTAGTGGTGGTGGTTGCCGGGGGGAGGAGGAGTGCGATGATGTGTTCGCATCCACCTCAAAAATATGTAGGTCTCGATGAATGTCGCCTTGATCTCGAATTCAATGAAAGTCATTATTGGACAGATGTTAAAAAGCAAGGTTCTGTGAGTGTTGTGCTGTCAAATCTCATCCAGGGAAATCTTCTCCCTAACGCTCAAATATGGATCACCTCTCGACCTGCAGCATCCAACAACATCCCTGCTGAAAA
>NW_006799950.1:3669488-3700824 GCF_000485575.1 Poecilia formosa
CTTATTTTTTTTCATTGAATAATTGGGAAAAAAATGTAACTTCATACTCTGCGAACCAGAACCTATACTTACTTAAAGTCTGGATTGAGTTTTTCCCCCTTCATTAATGACACACTTTTATTACATACATTATATCTATCATGGTAATTCAGGGTGAGTTATTTTTAATTCTAAATGAATATCCTTGTTGGACTTTTATTTAAGTGCTATTCTCCTTCAAGGTACATTTACCTAACGCCAGAATAAATGTAATGTACATTATGCAGCAAAGGAAATGACAAGACATATATCCATTATGGAGATGATCGGTTTTGGACGGACGATGTGCCCCTATTGCATAAGCGATACTGAAGAATGACTGCTGTCATTAATGATACAGGGAAGAAGCTTTTCAGTTATCTAGCTTTGCTAGCAAAGTCGTTAGCTAGCACCTAGCTAATAGCACATCAACAACAGCCTAATGTCTGTATGATAAAAATACCAAATCGATAGATAAGAACAGTTTTTCCTCACCTGGCTGTCTCCTCCCGCTCAGTAGTTCTTCAGAGAAAGCCAGCCACAGAGGCCTGTCAGTGTCTGTTGTATTTCATTACCTCTCTGCTCAACGTTTTCCGTCATCTTACAAGTAGCAAGTCTACTCCACCTTATTCACCAAAAACGTTTTTTTTTTTAATTCACCAAAAACGGTTCCATAATCTGGAACGTTCGCTACATTGAGCTCCAGTTAGCCGCCTTATGGAGAGGCAACTGCGTCATGCGTCACGGGCAAAAGGTCAAAGGGCTTATTATGTTGTACAAAAGAAAAAAAAATAATAAAATTAAAAAATAATAATAATTTTAGTACGTTATTATGTGTCAGAAGAGGGTTTAGAAAATAATACAAAAAAACAAAAAAAAGTTTGACCAAAAGGGCACTTGGGGGCAAGGAGCAAAAGGGGCAGGTGCTCAAGCACCCCCAGTCCCTCCTCCCCTCTGCACGTGCTTGACAATAATCTTAACACGCTTGAAAAGGAGTAGGAAGAAGTAAGAAACGTATGGACTGCTTCTCACTCAGTGTAGAGATATTGGTACTGCTGCTTCACTCTCAGGTTCTTTAGGACAAGAAGGCTGATATTAATGGATTTACTGCTTTGAACCTCTGATTTGTTCAGTGCCGAGCTTCCGGAGCTGTGTTTTGTCCTGGTTCTTTCTCTGGCACCTGTTGTGGTTGTCCATACTGCAGCTGAGACACTACCTCTTCATCGGCACGCTCAACTCCAGGCTCAGCCGGCTGGCCAGAAACGACCCCACCCTGGGTGACTTTCTCAGACCCACTAATTCATTTTCTTCTTCTTTTCATTTTCTTTTCTTATTATTATTATTTAATTATTTTTGATGTGTTCTGCTTTCCACCACGTGCCTCTCAGTGAGCCAGTACACCAATGCTTTTGCAATGACCCAGCTGTGCGGAGTGTTGTGCGCCCCCTGGAACGGACTCATCTTGGACAGACACAAGGGAAAGCCTCGAGCCCCGGGTAAATCCCTGGAGCCTGACCGACTACACTGTATGTCTGTGCAACATCAACCTGTCCCTCTTTCTATCCTCTCGTTGCAGGAGAAACTGAACAGGACGCTGACCTGCGCTCCTCCTACCTGTCTCTGTTCCTGACTTCACTGCAGTGCCTGTTCTTCTCTATTTGCGCCACCATTCCCGTCCTCCCGCTGCAGTACATCACCTTCATCCTGCAGGTCCTCAACAGGTCCTTTCTCTACGGCGGAAACGCAGCCTTCGTTAGCATCGCGTAAGTGGCTGGTATAAGAATAAATAAAGAAGATAATTATTTATAAATGTATGCTATTTTAATTTATTACTTTCTTCAGTAATTGAGTAAACTTAAAGACAGCAGTTTGCATTGGATTCTATTTAGGGGCAGCAAAGTAAAGTAGGCTGAATACAGATAGATGCCACACTTAAAAAAAAACTCTGAGACCCTTGTATTCTTTTTCTTTCCACTAAGCAATGCTGCACTTTAAGTGTTGATCACTTAAACTTTTTTTTCAGATGAAAAGATAATTCTTTTTTCATCTTTTCAAAAAAAGAGATGATTTTCATCTTTTCATCTGTTACATCAAACCAAAATATGTCGGTCTTTGTTGCGTCTTTTGGCCATGTGGGTAATGTGTTGAAAGATTTCATGGTGTTTCTCTGATATTTAATTCAGTTTCCCTCTTTGCAATGAGAACTTTTCTTCTGATACTTTGAAATTATATCTTCACAAAAGTTATTACATTAAGTGAAAACAAAATGTAATTTGTGTAGAAATTTTCATGCATTTTCAGAATTAACTTTCCACTCGATGCAGTTGCTACACACAAAGACACTGTAATGACAGAGAGAAGACTTCTGGGGAAAAGAGCAATTTTATTGAAATTGGTTAAAGTTTGTTGAAGGCTTATTCCTATTTATTACCTAAGAAGTGGAACTTTTTTTTTGGGGGGGGTGGAGAGATTCTGCACCTCAATGATCTGCTTGATATAAAGCAATAAAATAACATGAATGCTGAGTATTCAGTAGTTTGAGGGACAAAAGTTGCAATTATGAGTGTTGCTGGACTCAAGACTTTATAACAATTTCAAACATATTCAGCCCTCTGCTGCGTTTTTAGGTGCTGCAGACCACAGTATGTTTTTATCCACAATAGAACAAAAGCCATCTCTGACTTTCTGCCTGTCTGACTCCCTCCTTCTCAGATTTCCGTCCCGTCACTTTGGGAAGCTGTACGGCCTGGTGACGTCGCTCTCTGCTGTCATCTCTCTGCTGCAGTACCCCTGCATTTCCCTGGTCAAAGGACCTCTGGACGGAGATCCGTTTTATGTGAGCTCTAGATATCAATTTACAAAAGACGAGTGCATCTTTGCGTTTAACGTATTGTTACTGTATGATGCTGAAGATGTTAGAATATATGCCATCTGTTTCAGGTGGATATTACTCTCACTCTCCTCTCTGTTCTGGTGTTCATCCATCCCGTCTACGTCTTCATCCACTGCAGGAGAAAAGCCCGGAGCAGGGAGAACATCCCTCCAACTGATATCGGTCCCACTTTGGCTGAAGCTAAACTGTAGATGATGGATGATTATGTGTGACAAGTTTAATAATTCAGGGTTTCCTCGTTTCCATCTCATTGTTTTAACTAGAAAATAGAAACAAGGATATTTTATATCATTTTTATAAGCAGACATGCTTTTTTAAAATGTTTTACAGGAACAAATGTGTTTTTATGACTTTGAAAAACACATTTTTCAAAGTCATAAACTGTTTAACTTGTTAAATCTGTTTTATTGGAAGTTTGAAAATTTGTTTTCTTTTTAGTGAACGGGTAAACCCTCTGTCAATTCCAGTTTTGGAGAATTAAAAGTCTGGAAATGACTTTCTGAGATTTCCCAGATTGGAAGACAGAAACTACTGACCACAACAGGGTTCTTGCTGTTGTATTCATGTGTATAAAAAAATCATTGTAAATATGTGTTTTAGGAACATTGCCTCACTGGAAGATCAAATTATACCAAACGTTAAATTTGCTGTTGGTTTAAGAGATATTGAAAAATGTGGAGGTAGTCCATATTTGAAAGAGTGAAACAATCTCATAGCATGAGGCTGCCACTGCCATGCTTGACAGCTGGTATAGTACTCTGAGGTTTGAATTTTTTACCTTCACTTCAACAAATACTTTTTTATTGTTAAAAATAAAAGTTTAACTAAATCATCAAAGCCCGAAATGAATTTACTACTTTATGTTGCACCAGAAGTGTATTTTACAGTCCCCCGACCCGCATGACAAACATAGAAAATGTTCAACTTGTTAAATCTGTTTTATTGGAAAAAGAAGGACAGGTTTGCTACATAACTCAGACAATAACCTCTTTTTCTGTATTTGATTATAAAAAGGTGAAAGAATACATTCAGGGACGCACAATACAGACCACAGACTGTATAAAATTCCTTCTATAAAGCCTATGATACAGATATTATGCTTAGTAGTACAAGGTGGTACAAAACTATCACAGCAGAGGTTATGCTAACCTTTAATTGAACATGACATGTTTTACAGTTGATTTTTACTGAATAGCGTCATTGCAACGCAATCATAACTGATACAATCTTCAACTTTTACTTCATATTTTTATGAACAAAACAAAAACAAATCAAAGGCAAAACAGCAGAAAACGAGCCCATAAACAGTTCAGTATAACCAGCTGTAGGTATAAAAAGAAGTTGGGAAGAAAAGCTGAATTTGGTTAGAAAACATATTATGTGACGGAGTGGCTAACGAAACGAGATAAGGCACAAAGGACTACAAGGGTAAGAAACTAAGGTTAAATCTAAGTCAGTAGTTAAAACCTAATCTAATCCAGAAAACAATACATTTCTGTGTTTTTGCAGTCTGCAGCCAAAAACATACAAAATAAAATATAAAAAGAAAAACTACACCATGAACGTGTCGGTAAATGCCTATCTGCAAAATCAGATGAAGGGGAAATTAGCTGATTGGTTCTCCAGGACCGACGCTGCTTTTCAAATTTGAAATCAACTTGCAGGTTTGGTTTCTGGATCACTTTTAACTTGGACGAGTCGAGTCAGAAGGGAATGGTTCAGTTCTTTTCATCAGAACCTCTCTGGGGAAAAGAAACCTCTTTAATGTTCAATAAGCCTCCCCTCCCCCCAGCCATCAGTCCTGCCCACCCTCAGCGGTGGAAATGCGGTTGTGGTGCAGAAACAGGATAGCGTCCAGACTTTCGGGCGGAATGGTGGACCTCTTCCTGTTTGTGGTTCTCCCCGGTCCTTCCTGCGCGAAGTCCTGCGCGGCATTTCCCGCCACCGCTGGAGCAGCCATATAAACCCGCGCCACCGAGGCCAGCAGCGGAAACTGAGTCGCCTTGGTCCTCCACCACTGCAGCGGCTCCACCCCCAGCGAAGCCCCTCTGTCGGCTCTGAAGACAGACATCTCCATGTCGACGGATTCCTCCACGGAGCTCTGCCTGCTCCTGGGGGTGGAGCAGAACAGGTCGCCCAGCAGGAACTCCATGCCACTGAGCCCCGCGTGGCAAGAGGGGTCCGACGGGTCGCCGCAGTCGTCGTTTTCCCCAGCGTCGCTGAACTCATCTTCCACGATCAGCTCTCTGAAGTTGATCGGGGGACACTCTTTGAGGCGTTTGCTCCGCCGCAGGATCTCGCTGTCTGACTCCGGGGACACGGGAGGGGAGCTTCTCTTCATCTGGTTGGCTTTAGCCCCTTTCCTGTCCTCCTTGGCGATCCTCACAGCTTCCTGCTTCAGCCAGTTGAATGTGGCCACCTGCTCCTGCAACATGAGGTTAAAACAGTTCATTATCCTTTGCAGGAAATTCATCCAGGGGGAAAAATAAAAATAAAAAAGATCTGGCAAATTGGGGAAGATCTAATGTCGGAGACCAACGTCACCATGTTGATCCGGACTAAACACAGAGAGAATCCATGAGCAAATTTCTTGTGTTTAAAACTTCAGGATAAGCAGACGAGCTGACCGAGTTATTTTCCGGCCTCCAGGAACATAAAGTAAATTTATCTTAGAAAATCTGCCCAATCTGACTTTTTTTTTTTTTTCGCAACTTACCTTTTTCGAAAATGACCTTTTTTGTTTTTATTATGCTACTACTTAATTGATTTCTTCGCAATTATTTTCAGATGACCCATTTATAAAACAGAGTTTGATTTCAACAATAACTAAAATTGACTAATCACAAGAAATTCTGCTCTTTCTAAATTAACAAAAAGACAAAACACAATGAATAATCAACAACATTCACATTTTTGTTTTTTTGTTTTTTTTCCCCATCAGCTTAATTGTTAAAATAATTATAGAAAAACCCTTGAATTGAATCATATTGTTTTTTGTGTAATAAGTTCAAACAATTTACACATTGACAGCAATAAATTAACTTTCAATTAAATATACCATCAGGCCACTAAAAATAAAATAAAAATTGTATTTTTCTTTTAAACAGTAATGTCATGTGGCGACCCAAACAACAAAGGGAAACACTGCCATCTGCTGGCAGAAAAGTATACGGTAAGGCACAAGAGATCATTGCTAAAAGTGGATTTCTCCGTCTAAAACATATAAATGGAAAGTCAAGTGGAAGGAAAAATTTATTAGGAAAGGTATTTGAAAGAAACAAAAAAAACCAAAACAAAGCTCACCTTCTCCTCCATGAAGCCCAGCCCATGAAACTGGGGGTCGAGGGAACATGCCACGCACAGTACCCTGTTCACCGCTGGGCTGTCGTAGCAGCTCGCCAGGTTCCGTCTCATCATCCGCTTCACTTCCTTCAGGATGGACGAGGAGTCGCCCGGCCGCGGCACGAGGTGGCGCGACAGCAAGCCCGTGAGAATGGGTTTGATGAGGGATAGACGAGGGAAGGCCTCTTTGGCCAAAGTCCTACAGGCCACGTCCAGAGGTTTGAGGACCAAGCAGAGCTCCTCCACCACCTTCCACTCGGAGCGCAATGAGGGGAGGCTCGTCGACGAAGTACTGGAGGCGGAGTTCGCCTGGTAGCTCCCCAACGGCTCGTTGGCCGTCTCCTCTCTGGCCATACATTCTTCATTAATGTCCTTTATTATGTCACAGATTAGGCTCTTGTGTTTGATGAGAGAGTTCAGCAATGGATAGAGCAAATTCCAGGTGGGCTGGCTGTGAGCCCACAGCTTGACCCGGTCCTGCTCCGACTTGGTCAGGCTGTGCAGCAGCTTCCGCGCGTGATGGTGGTACAAGCCTCTCTTCTGAGCTGGAGGCAGCAGCAGGGTGGAGAGAACGCCTTGGAACTGGCAGAGGGTCTTGAAGATCACAGGGTGCAGCATCACCTCCTCAACGCAGCCCTGCACGGCGCTGAAGAAACATGGGACAGAGGGGAGGCCCTCGCTGAAGTGCTCGGCGGACACCTGCGGTTCCTCGGGCGACGCAGAGTCGTCCCTCTCTAAAAAGGTTGTCGAATTTGGGTGGGGGAGGCTCCCTGTAGCCTCCACCCCCTTCTCCGTCTTTATGGGCCGCAGCCTCATCCTGTGCTTCCCCTCCATTCCCAGCAAGACCAGGTTTGGCTGGCTGACCCCCCACTCCTGCGCCATCTCCTTCACCTGCGTCTCCACCGCCTGGAGGTTTAAGTCTTTCGCTCCACTCTCCTCCAGTTTTTGGGTGGCCAGAGCCAGGTTATGAGGACTGAAGTCACAATCGTCGATGTAATGAGCCCAGAGGGTGAGGTAATGTTGGCAGCTGTTCTGCCAGCTGTGGAGCCAAACGTCCACGCTCAAAGTAACGAAGTGAGAAGCTGCCCTCTGGAGGTTCGGGGGTCGCCCGCGCCGCCGGGGCTCGAACTCGATGGGAGCGGTGTAGTCGCTCATCTCCTCGATGTCGGTGCTCGCGGTTTTCCTCCTCAGCAGCTGGACCATGTTGATCTTGGCCTTGATGTAGTGGTCTCTGAGGATGGTCTGCAGCTGCTGGGAGGAGAGCGGCTCCTTGTAGGAGGGCAGCAGCGTGTGCAGCAACTGTTTAAAGCCTTCTCCTTCCACCAGAGTTGGCGACTGGAGATCCTTGATGAGGAAGCTGGTGATGGCATTAGTCACTTGAGAAGATGTCGCCACATGAGAGCTGGTGTGAACGCCGCCGGGAGTCATCACAGGAACGATGCGCTGACCTGTCAAAGGAGACAAAAACGCATTAAAATGGCTAAGCCTCGGCTGAAAGCGTTGATAAAATCTAAAGGATGAAGTGTGGTTGTGTTGTGGGATCAATCCTATCCTGGCCATGTATTTTTTTTTGTCACCTGCTGCCAGGACGCGATCCTTGGTGATGTCTCGAGGTTTGAGGTGATGCTTGATGGTCAAATGGTTCTGGAGATCTGCGGCTCCTCCTCCACAGCACACACGCTCCATGCACAACTTGCACACCGCCATGCTGCGATCCAGAGGCCGACCGGTGGGATCCGGCTCCAAACCAAAAAACTGCCAGGCGCTGTGCTGGTGGGCATTTGGGTGGCTCAGTAGCTTCTCGCTGCCAGGCAGGAAATCGTACTTGTCGGTCACACTGGAGCTGCTGTACACAAACTGGTTCTGGATGGCCGGGGGGAAGGCAGAGCCCGGATCACCGGCCGCTTCTGCGTTTGACACCGTCGTCACCTCACTGATGACCGGCATGGGGCTCTGTGATTGGCTGCTGTCGGACCAAAGCGAGGTGCTGCTCGGCTCTGGGAGGGTAACCAGCTGGACGTCCTGCAGGAGGCGCAGTGCTGTTTCCTTGTCTCCAATTTCACATTTTGCATTACCACCTGTAAAAGCCGATAACACTAAGTTTAGTCCAGTCAGCCTAAAGTTGGTAAGGTGAAGAAAAAAAAAGAAAAAAAAAACAAAAAACAGTGCAGGAGCCTTCTCAATAAATTAGAACATAGTCAAAAATAGTTTTAGTTTTTTCCAGCAGTTCCATTTAAAACATTGAACCTCATGTGGACACATTAAACACAATTCGAGCACTTATTTCTGTTAATTTTGATAATGGCTAAAGAAACCCAAAATTCTGTTTAAAGCAAATTAAGCCTACTTAAAGTATATCCATGCAGGATATACTATATACAAACACAATACTTCTTAGGGAACTTTATTTTCCACAAATTACTGCATCAGCCTGTAGCTCTGTTGATGTGCCAAGAATGTCAGAGTTGTTTTATAATATATCTTTTTCTTTGGCTTTATGAAATATTCAAATCTTTCTCACACTGAATTTTGGGGGGTTTTATTAGCTGCGAGCCATAATCGTCAGTTGACAGAGACAAACAGTAAAATAAAATGTTCTGTGTGCAAACCATCTAGACGGTACATAAACTATTGTCTGAAATAAATGAACTTTTTTGATAACATTCCACTTTTATGAGCTGCCCACATGCACCAGATCATCCACCACGGGACATTAAGCCCGTAGATGAGAACTCACTCATGCCTAGACCCAACAGGGAGGCGTAATCCTTCCCGATCCAGACTCTGAGCTCCGCTCCCTCCGAGATGGACTGGGAAACTTTGTAGTAGATGTGACGGTAAAACTGGAAAACCACCAAGTTGTGTTCGTCCTCGTTGCTCGTGTATGATACATATCTGAGAATACGGAGCAAACATCTACAGTGAGTCGTGTTGGCTGACGGGGGAAGATCGGCGATGTGATATCAATAACTCACCTCATCCAGTTAGATTTGTTCTCATCAGACGCATCAACATAGGTGAAAGCAAAATCATCTCTGATCTAGAAAAAAAAAAAGATTTTTTTCAGTAAATGTGTTATAAATTTATTTTATCAAGCACAAATTTGTTTAACTTTTAAATAAGGTTTGAAATTACAAATTGCAAATCTTTAGGGTTAAATTTAGGATTAAAATAAAGAACAAAAAAAATTAATAAAATTCTACTTCTGAAAGCTTACGCGACATTTTTTCCTGCCGATTTTCTGAAATATCGTAAATATTTATTGTCATAATTAAAACGCACTTGCCAGCTACTAGAAAAGTTGTTTTCTAAACTTTACAAAATGATCCCGTTACATAAAATCTTGCGGGTGTGTCAACTTACAGCCCAGGCATATCTGAGGTTGCTCGGCATTTGTCCCTTGCACACCTCCCCGAGAAAGGGCCCAAACAGGACCCCCTGCTGCAGCTGGCACTTGGCGTACACCTTCAGCTCCATCTGTTCCTCGCCCGACGACGCCCCATCCGAACGGAGGGAGAGGCAGGCGGGCAGGGACAGCATGGCCCGGGAAGGGCCGCCGTGGAGCCACGGCTCGCCCGGCGGGACCACCGCATCGGGAACGTAATTGGAGGTGGTAGGTGTCTGCAGGAGCGGCACATCCTCGTTGAGTTCTTCGTGATTGAGATCTAGAGCTGGAGAAAATACAAACAGCATCATCATGTATTTGAAATGAACTTCAGATGAAAGCTGCAAAGCACTCATGTAAAAAAAAATAATAATTAGAATATTTCATAGATTTTTTTTGTAGCAACTGTATAGACAAAACACGGCTTTCTGGGGGAGATCTTCTAGATGAGCTGAATTGTCTGGGTATTCCTCTGCTTCAAAACCGCCACACACCAAACTATTTTTTATTTCTAAAATAGCGCTGACGAGATAGAAATGTAACATTTCTTAGAACGTTTATAGCTCCTAGGATGGTGTTCGAGTTTCTGCTACAGGAAAACTTAAGGGTATTCCAGCATCTTTGCACAAATAGCTAGTACATTTAACTGGTTTGTGATATAATCTATATCACAGTTAAAGTGTTGGCTTCATGGAATGCAGCAAGAAAATAGTGGTCAGTTTAGAAGGCAGCATCCAGAAATCTTTTTTTAAAAATTCAATGCCAAAAGAAATCTGCTTGTAGTCGCCATCCAGGTCAATATGCCATGAAATGCAAATCCCACAATGGCCCTGCTCGGAAGAAAAATCCATACTGCTGTCTGCTGCCAGATCCACCGTGTGACTCAGGCCAGCCAGTGAAATCATTCCCTGCATTTCAATTATTTTTTTTTAGGAGCCATGCTTACTGCAGTCCCTCAACCTCCAAGTTGGACACAGTCCATGTCTGATGTTTCCAATTTTTTTCATCTCATTGCTGACCTTGGTTCAGATTAATCTTCTCTTCAATCACCCATCAATAGTGACACAGACACCATCAACCTGTGTGTTGAGATTAGCTGACATACAGCCTGCTTTTCTATATTCGGTCTATCAGCAGGAGATGGTTAATATGCTGCAAACTGAGATTTCCTTGGATTATGTCATTGGGTGCTACTATGGTAACGTGGATGATGATTTAACATACTAAAAATGGAATTTAAATGCTCAAAAATTAATACAAGTGAAGTTTCCATAAAGTTTTAACTGACACAAAAATTGTTATTATTAGGGTTAATTGAATGTAGGATTATGCAAGAATAGTCATTAGAATCAGATGTTTTTCCAAGAAATTTCATTTAAACACTGAATTTTTACCCTGTGCAATAGTTTGTATGATTATTGCACATAATCAACTCATCATCTGATGAGTTCATTAACTCATCAGATGATTAACTGATGAGTTGATCAACTGATGAGTTGATCAACTGATGAGTTGATCAACTGATGAGTTGATCAACTGATGAGTTGATCAACTCACCAGCAAAAATGTTTTTTTGTGAAACTTCATCTGTAAACATGGCAACCAGCTGATGACCAAAACCAGAGCAAATAGAATAAGACCAAGTCCAGCAGGTTTAAGTCAATCAAATTTCACCTTCACATGTGATCAAAACAATCTAATTTATATGGACGAACACAGTATAAGCAGTTATAATAAAGATAGATTGTAGACCTGAATCAAAAGTAAATACTTCAATAGAGGATATTAATATAGAGGCATCATAGTTCAGCTGCCTCAATATCTTCAGAGTTGCATCCAACGGAAAAGATCAACTGGTTACAGTCTTTGCTCCCACAGTGTTATTTTGCTGTGCCTTTTGTTGAAGAACAAAGAGAGAAAAAAAAAAACTCTGGCTGTTGACGTTTTATGGGAGTTGTTTTACTAGAGTCACGTATGTCTAAATGCGACTGGATGATATGGCTGAAAAACGTTATCACAGTATAGTATCGCAACAATGAATATTCATAATTATAGATTTTTTTTCTTTTTGCTTTAAATCCCTGAAATACTGCCAAACTGCTGACAAGACCCTCCCATGTTTTCCCCCCAGTTTCTCCTTGAGCAGTTGGACTCCAATTTCTCCCCTTACTGTACAGCTTTCCCACTGCCTTCATCCCCCAGAATGCTGTGGAGTTCTGCATGGGGATTCAGTGAAATTATTAACCATTATATCAGACGTATTTTCTATTGACATACGATTATTGATATTAATCATACGTCTATCGCAATATTAATGATTTATTGCAGACTGAAACCGTCTTGTTTGTATCTTGTTCTGTTGCCGTCTAGCCCAGGACACTCTTGGAAATTAAATGTTTAAATTAAATTAAATTAGCTTTTTTATTTTTATCTTTGTAAAATAAAAGTTAAATGGAAAAAAACAACGTTGTCTTCTCTACTTTTCGAAACAGGAAAGTCATGCTTGGTGTAGCGTCATTCAGAACTCCTACTTCCGGGATACAAGGATAGCAGCATCAGGAATGCATTCATTTCGGCTATCATGTCACTTCCAGATCTGAGCTCCAATCTCTCGGTTTCAGAGGAAATTCTATGTAGTATAAATAAATTCTAATATGCTTCGAGAAAATGGCGACATATGTATGAATCCACTCCAGGGCGGTGGTGTGTAAAATGTTGATGGTGCAGCAGAACACCGCGCCCCCTGCTTAAAAATGATACCAATGCAGGCTTGGCCAAACGTTGGTGTTTTCTTTAGTTTGCTGCACGTGCTCAGCCGTTTAGGGAATACCATAGCAACTAGGTAAATTTACGCTGTGCGCAGGCGTAGCACAATGTTTTACAAGGTGCACCATTGTACAATTTACTGGCAAACAAAGAAAATAAGTTACAAGTCAGAATAGAAAATG
Source organism: Poecilia formosa (assembly GCF_000485575.1). NCBI lineage: Eukaryota > Metazoa > Chordata > Actinopteri > Cyprinodontiformes > Poeciliidae > Poecilia > Poecilia formosa. Next base: position 3,682,075 of record NW_006799950.1, read on the forward strand.
AAATAAGGACAAAATACAAACTCCAATACCTACATTCGGCGACCACCTCGTAATCAGTTAGGGATCCTCTAGGAATTTAACACGCAAATTGTTCAGAACCTCTGGGTTCGTCTACATCTGCATTAGTTAGTTTTGATGTTTCAAAGTACGATGAATATTCTAAATTCATTTCTCAGCTGTAAAGACACGTTTTATCCGTGTTACTTGTTTGCAACTTTAACACGACCACGCTTTAGGGCCATTCAGCAACACATCGAAATACAGAGCAGGATTGCATCTAATGTTTCATGCTCGACTTATGTCAACAAAAAAAAGTGCTGGTGGATGTTTCCAGCAGCTAAACGAGGCGCTAAATGTAGCGTTATATTACCTTGAGGCTCCAGGGAAGATCCAGCGGTCGCGGAACCAATGCTCTCATTGAACTCAGTTGGATGTCGACGCCTCAGATGACTCCTTAAATTCGTGGTGTTTCCCTTTGCGCACACAATCTTTCGGCATAAACGGCAAACGACCTCGTCGGGATTCAACGGCCGGCCATTTTCCCCAGCTTTATAGCCAAAATAAAGCCACACGAATGACTTTGCTCTCGGCTTGATTACGAGATCCATGTTTTTGCGGCCCCCTTTTTCTGCAGAGCGGCTGGCTGGCTGCAGAGCTGCAGACAGAGCTCCGTGTGGTAGAAGTGTCCCCAGGGGAACTGCGCCGATGTTTTTAATGTGCCAAAGTAACACTGATCCAGAGGATCGGGTTTCTGTGGGGAAACCCTGCGCATCGGTGTATTGTTCAGGATTCAGTCTGAACAATCCTCCAGGGCGGAGTGACGAAAAACACAAAAAATCCAGTTAATACTTCATGGTCTAGCTGCTCTATTTCTATGTTTTTACGTCTTTACGACTCGACCAACGGCAACACACAGGGACAGCAGAGGTTGCCAGATAATGCTCCCAACACAGCTTGCATAAATGCACTAAAAAAACAACAACAACCAAAAACAAATTAGGACAGGAACAAAAAAGCCCTAGAAAGTTAGAACTGAATTCATTTAAAACACAGCATTTATTCATGAAACAAGTCCAACAGGTTTTGAATTTTCCTCTTATCTCATGTGGTCAGTGATCTCTCCTCCCTTCCCCCACTGCTTCCCATTTAAATTGCCCCTCACACATTCCTAGCAACATGTCCTCCTCATTAGGAAATAGAAACAACCCCCACACTCTTCTACATGCTAAGGTAAAGCCAGAACCTGCTCATAGGGCAGGTATGTGATACTGAAGCACCTCTGAAGGCGCTTCAGTATCACACATACCTGATACTGAAGCAATAATGGGGATAATTTGTCAATCTTTGGTTCAATTCAGAACTATATCAAGGAACCAGCACCACATTTGTTCTCATTGAAAACTGGATATCAGGACTGTCCAGGATTGGTACATCTATCAATAATAGACTGGGTGGGAGGTAACAAAGCTATTTCAGACATTAATATGAATAATAATTAGTAAGGATTTAATTACAAATACCCAAAACGATATTTCAAAAATATACCAAGAAGGTGATGCGGTACCTTTTAGATGTAAAGGAGGTTGAATGGAAAATTATAACTTGCACTTGAATTTGCTGCTCTGACAATTACTATAAAACATTTAGTAGATCTTAAAAAGTCAAAAATCATTATGCCCCCTTTACACTTCTTTTTTTATTGGCTCTAGTGGCCTTTATTTGATGGTAAATTGACAGGAAAGTAGGTAATGAGAGAAAGGGGAAGACATGTGGCAAAGGTTACCAGGTTGGGAATTGAACCTGCGACGCCGCATTGAGGACTAAGGCTTCCATATGTGGGTTGTGCTTAACCGCTGTGCCACCACAGCACCCCTACTTTTGACATTTCTAAATTAAATCCAGTAGGACAGGTGGGCACACAAAACACTAAAGTAAGAGTAGCATTACTTCAAAGTATTTTATAAATAAATAAAAGTAACAAGTAGTCTAAGAAATTACCCAAGTAAACATAAAAATAAAAAGTATTTTGCTAAATGTCTACTTGAGTAAAATCATTATATAGTTATACAGTTGAAACCAGATATTTACACTCACTTTACAAACACACAACCATCTTTTCTTACTGTCATGTATTAAATCAGGCTGAATTTACTTTCCTGTCTGGATTATATGTGCTAAATACCAGAAAGAGAGAAATTGCTGAAAATATTTTCAACATCCATCAAATTCGAAAGTTTTCAGACACTTAAGTTGCTATGCCGTTTAAGATATGGGAAAATCCAGATTGTGTTGTGGCTTTGCACATTTCTGATAGGTTCATTCACAACATTTGAGTTAAATAGATGCACACCTGTTGAAATACTTAAGGGAAACGCCTCAAACCGATTGTTTACTTATGTGGCAAGGGATAAAGCAAAAGAAAATGGCTAATACATCAGAAAGAGAACTGTGGACCTCCTCCAGTCTGGTTCATCATTGGGTACAGTTTCCTGATGCCTGATTGCATTTTCTTTAAACATTAATAAACATGTATTAAAACAACTGGGATGTCCAGACAACACACTGTTCAGGAAGGAGATGCTTCTGTATCTCACAGATTTACATGTTTTTGTGAGAAATGTGTTTTTCAACCCCATAATGAAAGTCAAATACTTTGTGACGATGCTTGCTGAAGCTGGTGAGTGGTTCTTTATCAGTTTCTCCTGAACTTTTCAACATTTTGTCATATTAAAATCCATCCTAAACCTCAGTGTATCGTCTTGGGGTTTGTATGATAGACCAACACTAAGTAGTGCACAGCTATAAAGTGGAAGGAAAACGCTGCACAGTATTTATATTTTTATAAATATATATATAAAAATCTAAAAAAAAAATCATGGTCTGCATGTGTATGCAGCCCCTTTTACTCTGACATTTCTAAATGAAATCCAGTAAGTGGGTACAAAAACTATACTAAAGGATAGCTAAACATATTTTTTTCTTAGGTAAATAAAAGTAAAAAGTAGCCTAAGAAAATAAAAAAGTCAAGTAAAAAAGTTAAAAAAGCATTTTGCTAAAAGTCTACTTAAGTACTGAGTAACAGATCATCACATCTGATTTAATATTTCAAAATGATAAAATGACGTCATCAGACAAAGTTATGTGTAAATTCAGGAACTTTAAAGAATGAAAAATGAATCAAAAATAAATAACATATTACAAATACATATAAAAGGTAAGATATACTTTTTTTTACTTCCAAAATTGGAAAATTGTTGACAAAAAAAACATATACAAATAAGAAATCTCACTTCATAAACTATGGATATATTTAGGTATGTTCATTTTTAGTTGAAAGAAATTGACATTTGTTATATATATATATATATATATATATATATATATATATATATATTTTTTTATTTAGTGTAATTATATATATCATCCAGAATTTTCACTCCGAATAAGAGTAGGGACATTTCATAATACAGCAACTGAAGTAAAAGTAAAAACATGGTGCAGTAAAACTAATAATGTAAACGCAACGACAGTACTACCTACTTCTGTGTCCAATGCTGAGTAACTGGACAGCCAACAGGTTTCAGAGTTCAAGACAGTTAGCCACATAAGTAGCTTAAATTCATAAAAATTTAACTTGTGTGTATAAGTTCATATTATAAATACAGCTGTTTTGTGAAGATCTCAGATGTATATTAAAGTTGTGTCTTGTTTTAGTTTTGATGACCCAATGAAAGCTGGTGTGATGCCCCAAATGTATTAACACCAGCCTTGTGTTTTTGCAAATAGAATAACTTTCACAAACCAAAAACGATGCTGGTTTGTATAATCTACACATATCAAGGTTTGAGTTGTTGAGGTGATGTAGTTTTTAAGCAGGACTCCATTTGAGCATTCTGGGTATGCTAGTTTTTATTTTTATACATATTCTTTTTTTTTTTTCAACTAAAACTGGTTGGTTCAAGGTTGTCTCGTTAGCAGGTGCGGTGGAGTAGCCCTTTAATCTAGAGCTGAATGCCAACTTCATGTTCTTGAAACTTTATTACAACTACTCTGCATCTGCACAACGACCTGGCAGAAAGGAGGCCTGTTAGGTATGCAGTTACAGTTTAACGACAAAATCTTCATGCACAGTTAATATTCCATGCATTTTAAGAGGGAAAACCTTAACAATAGGCCGAAGAGTACCTTGAAATTCAAACGAAGCACCACCAGCAGTCGCGAAGGAAGTGAGCTCATAGAAATCTGCGCGATGGCGCCGCGATAGATGGCTCCTCAGATTGGTGGTGTTTCCTCCTTTAGCGAGCACTATTTTCCGGCAGAGACGGCAGATGACCTCCCCGGTGTTCAGAGGCTGTCCCTTCTCATCCGCTTTCAGGCCAAAGTATGTCCACACCACAGATTTGCTCCTGGGTTTGGAGATGAGGTCCATGTTTCTGTGGTTCTTCTGTGCAGACTAGCCATGGAGCTGCTGCCAGAGCTGCAGCGTGTAGAACAAGTACCGTTGCAGAAGTACCACTACTTTCAGTAGGTGAGTATAAAATTCAAACCAGACTAGCACATAACCGTCACATAATGTATAATGTAACCGACATCCGTTGTTAAGGATGATGAAATGTCAACATAAGGGTTTGGGTGCTGATCTAGCCACTGTACTTCTGTGCTTTTACGCATTTATTTGTCGACATACGTCAACACCATGCGATCACTCAGGTTGCCAGGTCCACTTGTCAACACAACAGCACGAAATACATGTGCAGATGTAAACAAACTCAGACTGATCGACACATTTCTTTAATGTTTGCTTTAAGAACCGAAACATCAACGGTTTTAGTCCTTAATTTTTCTATATGGAAACGTTAAAGTTTTAAAATGCTGTGAAATGGAAAAAAAATCATTGCAAAAATTGAAAAATAACTTATAAAAGCAAGAATGTGTTTGATTCTTGTTTTGAAATATGACATTGAAATATACCAATTATATTTTCATTCTGGGAATGGGATGTGTGGCAAAACACAGATGAATAGAAAAAGAACCTGGTTTTATTTTTTTTATACTTAAAATATTAAAGACATAAAACCTCAAACAAAGAAAACCCTCAAAAAGTTACCTATTTTCTCATATTCTCAATATTAGCATACTTCACCTTGAACTAGCAAAACAGGTTATGGGCTTCTTTATATTGACAAAACTGCCCACATATAGTGAAGGTGTTTTCAACATTGAGCTCAGAGTGCAATAAAACTCCCAACATGTTTCATCTTTTACACTGATGAGTTAAAGTGGTTTGATTTATTTAAAGCAATCCTGTGTTTTATTCAAGATATCTTTGCAACTGTGAGACGTGTGTTTGGGTTCTTTTTGTTCAAAAGTGTCTTTTGGTAACTATCACATGGATGCTGTTTTGTCTCAGTTTCTTTTATATCCTTGAATCAATAATTAAGCAACTGTGTTTCGGAGCTTTAGATGTTGTTTTGGTTCTTTTATGACCTCCCAAATGAGTTGTTCGTGCACTGCTGGAGTAATTCCGGTAGGCCACCTACTTCTGGGAACAATCACCAATGTTATATATTAACTCCATTTGTGCATAATGCCTCTCCCTGTGGTTTGCTGCAGTCCAAAAGCCTTAGAGATTGCTTTACAAGTCTTTTCAGACAGATAAATGTCAAAGACTTTATCAACTTTTGGAAGGAAGATGAAGTACTAGTGCTTGCTCATTATCTCTTCTGCCATCATCTGTTGGGGCAGCAACATCAGAGCCAGGGACCTATAAACGTTCAACAGCCTGATAAAACAGGTTGGTACTGTTCTGTGCATGACTGTGGTAACTCTGGAGATGATGCAAAGAAAGATTCTTCATAAAATCAAGCAAATTTTGGACAACCCTGACTATCCTCTTCATCAGACTGTCTTAGGAATACACGGTACCTTCAGTCAGAGGCTTCTTCAGATATGCTGTAACACAGACTGCTACAAGAGATCTTTCCTGCCAACAGCCATCATCATCTACAATAACTCTTTTGAAGAATCTAAATTAATGAGTTACAATGACATTTAGTTTTCCTTTGGAATCTATAAAGTATTTTTGAATTTGAAAAGGTAAGTAGGCTTACTTCGGGTTTATCATATAATCCAGATAATTTGACTTGACTGCGATTCCATATATAAAACTTAATCATTTTCTGAAACAATGTAAAATGTGAGTTTATAACTTTGAAGTGATGCAACGTCTTTCTTCTTTCCTTATGAAAACCATATTTTATTCCTCATTCATGTACAAAAGCGGAGATTCAACATGACTAATGTAGGTATAAAACTCAAACCTGGCAACCCAGGTTTACTGTGCTGACACTTGCTGTTTGATTTTAAGCTGACACATACATTTTGTAGGTCAACCTCAGCGTCAGGTAAGCCGCTAAACCGAGCGTTTTGCATTCTTTTCTATAGTCGCAGGAGCTTCTCTTACATTTCAAACACGCTATGTATCGATTTTGAATCTCTATCCTTATGTCAATGTAGCGTATTTTGTGGAACCTTCGTTGTCCTTTGGATGCAGGCTTCGCTTTATTTCGGGGTTTGCGGTTACTGGTCTTTTCTGGTCTCAGCGGCTTCCCGTATGGAGCTCCGTTGCCGTGGTTACAGCGTTCGAACGCGGTTAGGTTCATAACGGCTAATTTTAGCGCCGCAAAGTTGGTGTAAAAAGCAAAGGAGTTGGAGGGAAATGGCCTCCTGCCTGGTTCCAGAGTTTCCCGCCGTCGTGGCGGCACTGGAGCGTCTGAAGGACCTGGAGAGAGAGCTTAGAGAGGACGAACTCCCGTTCTCAGACGAAGGATGCGTCCACCTCACGGCCATTACAGAAGCTGTAGCCGAGTTAGAAGCCACAAGGCGAACTGTCCGTGAGCTCTTGGAAGTGGAGACAATAGAAAACTGCAAGCTTAGATACAAGATTATAAACATGACTAATCGTTTGAGGGATGAAATCCTGAGAGACAAAGCAGCAGCCCGGGCTGTTAACGTCGAGGAGATAGAGCAGCTCCGCAGAGAGCTCAGTCTATCCTTTCAGATCCTACGGGAGAAAGAGAATAAGCTGCAGGAGCTGTTAGAAAAACACAAATTGCTTCAGGGAGAGAGAGATCGAGTGAGTGCTGAACACAAGGAGCTGATCGTCTCTCTGAATGTTCTGGTCAGCCTCAGATACAGCAGGCAGCAGCATCTGGACGAGACGCTGGAGCAGACAGAGCAGTTGAGAAACTCCATCGTTGATGTTGAGCAGCAGAAATTGTCCTTTCAGCAAAGCGTGGCTTTGGAAAGGGAGAGGTTCTCTGAGGAAAATGAGGACCTGGACAAAAAGATGGCCTACAGGATGGGACAGGTTAAGCAGCAGAAGGAGGTGGTTGAGAAGATTGGATTGGAATTAAAGGAGCTTAAAGAGAATAAAAGGGAAATGGAAAGCAAAATAAAACAGCTCTTTCGGCAGACGACTGAAGTGCAGGACAATTTGCAAAGTTTGAAGATGTCCCACTTTAGTTGTGAGCAACAACTACAGGAAGAAATGCTGCAGAACAAAGAGCTGAACCAACAGATAGAGAAGCAGAAGAAGCACAGCGAAATGCAAGAGGAAACCTTCAACCTCACCCTCAAAAGTCTGCAAGAGGAAACCATTGGAGTGGAAGACGGACTAGAGAAGGCTCTGGCTGCCCAGGTGCTCCTCAAAGAATCGCTGGCCTACTATTCTAAACTGTGCAAGCATCAGCTTGGAGTGGAGGATGAGGTCCGGGCCGACCATGAGTGGGTCTCCACAGAGCTGGAGCGCTCCCGGCTGCAGCTGGAGGAGCGCATTGCCTCCATCGTCAAGCACAACAAGGATATCATGGAGATGGAGAAGATAATCCAAGAGCTCCTGGAGGACGAGCAGATCAACAGACGCATTGCTGAGTCCAGAAAGAAAGAGCTGCTTGCCGATCTGAAAGAGGTGAATTTCAAAATCAAGCAGTTAGAAGAGAAAATCAAGCGACTCGACAGGATCCTGGAGACTAAGAAGAGAAGGCAGCAGAATTATGAGGAGAAAATGGCGTCCGGTATACACAACAACAGGAAGAGGTATGAGGCGCTGCTGCAGGAGCGGGCTGCGCTGCTTGAGCAGTACCCTGACAGCGAAGATTTTGACTTGATGCTCCATCAGATGGCTCTACTGGAGAAGGAGAACAGAGAGACCCAGAGCCTCCGCCAGCAGGAGGTGGATCAGATCATCGCGGAGATGCAGGAGATCAGTAGGAGCATCGAGGAGAAGGAGAGGGAGCTGGAGGAGCTAATGAAGACGCTGAAAGAGGTGGAGAGAAAGTGGAGAGTTGAGAAATTGAGGATCGACGAGATTCGCGAGCAGAAAGACGCGCTGACTCGGAGGAAGTCCGAGTTGGAGCAGTCCATCCGGGACATGGCGGAGCGCACCAGAAAGCTGCTGGCGCCCAGAGATGAGATGAAGGCCGAGCTGGAGGAGCTGCACAAGTCTCACAGCGACATGCTGAACAGACAGAGCTCAGTCCTGAGAGAAATTGAGGTGAACATGTACGGGCTGACTCTGATGCTGGGGCAGATCAAAAAAGAGAACAGCAGGCTGCAACTCTCCACCAGACAGATGATGGAGGACATCAGCACCAGCAGGCAGGAGAAAGAGAGGTACCAGCAGGAGGTCCAAGAGTTCAGCAGCAGAACAGAGGCCCTTCTCAAAGAGATACAGAAAGGATTTAGACAAGATAACTCTGTGATTAAAGGCATCAAGAAGAGTGACGACAAACTGCTGTCGCTTATGGGTTCGGGGTTGAAAGAGCTGAAGAACAGGAACCTGCAGCTGATGAGCATCAACACGCTGCTGCACCAAGCGATGCTGGAGTTTAGCAAACGACTGGGAGATAAAGCAATAGAGCGATGGCAGCACTAACAGATTGTGCACCATACATCTTCACGCATCACAAGACAAACATGCCTACACTGTCAGTACAGGAGACGATCAATAAACGAGAATAAAAACAATGATAAAAAGATGTGTTCTCTATTTGTCGTTCTGCAATATTTGTGAAGTTTAAAGAATATAAATAAAGTCTATTTTTAAATGAATAATTTTCTCTAAATCCATAGTGAAACAGTTCTAACATTGTCCAACAACGTTAGTCATATACAGTATGTGTTATACCGTTGACTTTTTTTTTTCTTTTTCAGTGCATTAATTTAGAATTGGAGCACCCTCTGTTTTTTTTTGTTTGTTTGTTTGTTTTTTTGGCAACTCTAAAACAGATTAATAAAACTCAGAAAATAAATACACTTTTAATTGTTTCATTTTCTGACTCTGGTCTTTTGTGAGCTTCAGGGTTATTTTTAAGACGGGTAGGTATTTTCTTTTTCTAACATTTGCAACTCAAGACATATGTCTTACTTGTCTTTCCCATTTTTGCAAAGTAAGAAACGGGCACATGCTTTACACCATTTATAGTAAATAGAAGATTCTAGATGCTATGATTTTCTTAAAATTGTTAAGTGTGCATTAGGGGTGAGCTTTTGCAGTATTTTTTATTGCGATAAACTTCTTATCGTGATAGAAATTTTGATGTATTGTTGTCACAATAAATTCGAATTAATGATGTTTAAACTCTCCAAAACTATCCGTCTTATCTGGTGTCCTTTAGAAGCGCGTTATAAATGGGTACGTTTCTCTAGAGCAGTATTTGTGCTTGTGGGACTTTGATTGCTGTGACACGCAGTCACTGCCGTACAGGTAGCTTTCTGTAATTTCAAACCATTTCAAACACGCTTCCCTTTTCCTCACCACAACATGATACTATGCTGCCACCACCATGTTTCTGCATTAATGTTCGTCTCTGTGAATAATACCTCCATCTCTTCTTGTCTTGTCTTGTCAGACGTCCCAGCTGATGTTCACCGTGTGATTCCAGCCAGCAGATGGCAGAACAGATCCGGTTTCTCTCCGCTGTGACCTTACCCTGCTTCTAGAGGGTCAGTTAGTTCTTTACCCCCACTCTGAGCTAAAGCATGCAAACGCTTGCTGAATGAGCCACAGTGCTTTTCTGTGGCGTGTTCTGGCAGAACTAAATCCTGGTTAGGAGATAAAACGGGCTTTGCTGCTCCAGAGTTGAACTTCAAAAGAAAGGGATCTCCTAACTCTTGGAAAGAAGGTGGGTGTTTGGAAAACAAGAAGTTGACTTTGCTGTGTATTTGCACTTCTGTCATCTTGTATATCAGCTCAGACTGAATTGTATATTTAGAGAAAAGCTTCTTGGATGTATTCCCTACATAGTGTCAAGGTGCCTAAATAGGTGTGTGGCATAGGTGCTACAAGCTTTTTCTCCCTATGGGGCTATTGCTCCATAAACTCAGCTTGTTGCTGTTGTCATTCTGCAGCTTTACTGATACATGTTTCTTATTAAAATCTGCACCCACCCCCCCAGATTAATTTATTGTTTGAGCACACAGCATTTCTCAAACCTTTTGCTTTGCTGGGTTTCTCTCAGATTGTCTTAGTTCTATTCAGCAAGCACTGACCTAAATACAGTAATCAATTTTTACATGAGATAAAGACAGCTCTGTTTCCTTGTGACAGAGTGCTGGAGCCAGATTTACTAAGACAGCCACATGATCGTCTCTGTTTATGTTGCATTGCCTCACTCAGGCTGCTAAGGTCAAAGAGTAAAGGGGCAACGTAACACCGCAGACCGAACACATCCGATCTGATCTCTGCTCACACATCCAGCACGGATGTAGAAAAATATCGGAGCGTTTGCGGTTGCAACGATATGAACAAATTTTGGATGTCAGTAAACAGCAGGTGGATCAAGTCGAGGCTAATCGTATATTTTATGGAAATGTTTTCCCTGCAGCTTGTTGACTGCTGATAAATATCATGTTTATTTGTCACTTTGCTATGAGATTGATACACAACATTGTTAGCATGTCCTTTATGGGCGTGGCAGACTAAAAAAACAAAAACAATTCCCTAGTTCAGCATATATGCTGTATGTTACAGCAGCGGTCCATTTATTATAGGATCCAGAATAATTTATTTTAGGATCAGGCAGCTGGTGATCCGTGGTAGACAGATATAGATAGGTTTTGTAGTGCGTTGTTAGGCACCTGAACAATGGAGAAACAAGAGCAGATTGTAAAGTTTCATTCTGAAAACTATTTAAACAGCAGAACAAAACTGGGCCTTTTAATTTGGATGAATTTATTCAATAAGGAGGAAAAAATGTCACAAAAAAATAAAGCAAGGTGCTGCTGTTTTCATTAAGTGGCATTTAAATTATATCATAGTGTAGTTAGACAATTTGTATGTGAGGATAGTTATAACAGAGCTCTTCCTTCCTACTGCTTGCTTAACAGGTTTTGTTCATGATATGTTTTTAAATCACTGTCATGTCTTTGGCTTGTTTCAGTTTTGCTTCACCCTTATAAACATATGATCTAAATGATAGATAATATGCATTTCTTTGTGAGAGATAAAACTTATAATAATAATAACTGAGCACAAGAAAAAGGTTTTTCTGTATTTTATGCAACATATTCTGTACAACTGAACAAAAAAAAAACATTATTAATGTTAACATTATTATTAAATACTTGTTGCATAAGTGTGCAAACCCTAATACTAATATTTAGTTGAAGCACAAAATATTCCAAAAACCTTGTTGGAAAATGTGTTGATGTCTGATAAAACCAACTTTTCACCTTTGGACCCCAGTTTTCTAAAGCGTAAGTTTTATAAACAGCCCTGCACATCACTCAACCAAAGTGAAGCATGGTGGTGGCAGCGTCATGCTCTGGGGGCTTCTTCTTTCCAGATAAAACAAAGGTTTTTGCAGTGAGCTTTGGATGTTACGCTCTCTCTGATCTGCCAGAGAACTGAAGTTGAAGGCTGATTTTTTTATGTGAGGCTGACCTCGAGAGGAAATGTGGCGTTGCGTAGATCAGAACAAAATTAAGCAGAAAATCTTTTAAATCCCTTGAACAGTGTTGAGAACAAGCAATATATGTCCTTCCAGTCAGAAATGCAGAGAACCTTTTCAAGTTTGTGGCCAAAGGTCAAGATGCAGCCGCATAGACTGAACACAGAGATGGGACCAAAAGCTGCTGCAACAGAATGTTAAAGTGTGACTACGCACACAGTTAATAAGCAGGTTATTACGACAACTTTTTTTTACTTTTCTCTCTCTATTTCCCTCTGATGGATTGGTCTTTTGGTTGAAAATCTCTCCTCATGTTGGAAAACATTTTTAAATGATTTGTCACGGTCTATTTCTTTCACATTTTGTTTGCACCACCTTAATTTAGCTTTGAGCAAATTGACATTATGAATGTCTCCCAGAGTTTTACAACAATAGATAATAGGTTATGCGTAGCTAAAGTTAATTTCACTCATGTGCATCAGAGCCTTCTCTGTAAAACGTACAATCTGATTGTAGTACTACTTGTTCTTAATGTTGTGTTACCTGATCGCAGCACTTTGTTTTCTGCCTGGAGGTCTTATGGCTCATCCCTGAAGCATCTGAGTCAACGTTGTTCTGAATCGGCTCCAAGACTGGCTCCCTGCTGGGAAAGAAGCCGCTCTGGTTTTGATTAGATGTTCAGAGATATGTGAAGGTTGCTGAAACACAGTGACCAATCATTATTCAGCAGGAACAGTTAGTTCTCTGTTGTTGTTTTAGTCGACTGTTTGTTCACACACAACCACATAATGAAAGTGCCCGATAAAGAACGTAATATTTTCATCTGAATTATGAGAATTAAACTGAAGCAGAACAAACAAAGAACTCTGTGTGCTCAATAAAACCGGGAAGATGGAGCACATCACCCCAATTCATAACCTAAAGTCATAACCTACACTGGCTCCCTGTAGCTCAAAGAACAGACTTTAAAATACTGTTGCTAGTTTATAAATCACCAAAATACATTAAAGATCTGCTGCTGTTGTATCAACCTCCCAGACCTCTCATGTCTTCTGGTTCTGGTTCTGCTCTGCATCTCCAGAACCAGAACCAAACATGAAGAAGCAGCATTCGGCCACAAATCTGAAACAAACTCCCAGAAAACTGCAAAACAGCTGAAATATTGATTGATCGACCTTTTCACACTCACTGTAAACAGAATTATTTGATGATTGGTTGAAACAAGACAGAAAACTCTTCTTTGCAACTCAAACTCTGACAAATTTGACGGAGAGTGCCGGAGAACATCAGATTTCAAGAAGTGCGCAGCGTCTCAATTGTATTTAGATCTGGACTTTGATTAGGTCAGATACCCCCGGGTGGATGTTTAAAGTCTTGATGAACTTCTGCCTCCCCTTTTCTTCTATTATTGACCTGCATTTAGCTCAGTTCATCCTTCCATCATCTCTGATAAGCTTCACTACCCCCGCTGGGGAAAAAAACACTCCACAGCATAATGTTGCCATCACCATGTTTAATGCATTGGGACTTTATGTAACTTTCTTTCCACAATCATTTTCTTCATGCCATCAGTCACATTTGTGGAATGCATCCCTGCTGGTTGTCCTGTCGATGGTTTCTTTCCTCTGAGCTTTTCTGAGCCATTTTGCTTTAAGGACAGCTAATAAAGCTCTTTGAGAGCCGCAACTTCAAAAAGTCTCCACAGCTGGACCCAAATCTGGGGCAACAGAAACAAAGCAGAACATTGTTGCAGACAGTTTAGCCATTTAACAAATAACAGTTCATTATTGAATCTACTGCACTGGGAAATAAAAAAAAAAGTGTATAAAAATAGTTAATAAAAAATAGTTTTTATTAATATGAAGATATAGTTTGGCATTTCCAGTACTCTGTAAACATTCAGATTATGTCTAGTTATATCAGTGTGGAAAAGTACAGTATTCAACTTGGAAAAAGCCAGCTGTATAACATCGGTGGACTTGTTTTTGGAGTTATGTGCGCGGCATTACAAAACGGGTGGAGGTAGACGATGAAAAAGGCCTGGCACGTTTTGCGCACCTGTGCCGAGGCTGTTATGCAGTCTTGCAGCATTATGTTGATTCATTACACAGTAACACACTGAACCAGCTCAGCAGCACATGAGCCGCCAGGTGTCGGTGACGCCGGCTTCCTGATCTGGAGGCTTTAAAGGCGGCGACGAGACGAGAGGGCAAGCGCATCCCACTCTCATCTGTGAGGAGGACGGTTGCATTTAGAGGAGAACGGAGAACGTTCTAGTGAAGTGCTGCGGCTGAGGACAGTGATGGAGACTTTAGGTGAGTCGGAGCTCTCGGGTGATGAACACGTAGCAGATCTGATGTGGTCGTTATCTGTAATAAACCATTCACCGGATAAAGGATTTAAAGTAAAATAAACAGAAAAAAACGTGTCCTCAGGCTGATCCCAGTACGCTTTTATGGGATTTTACATAAACAATTATATTCCTCTACAAGGTTTACATTCAGCTGTTCTCTGTGGAAGAACAGCTGGAAGAAAACTGTGAATCAGAAGATTTCCATTCATGTCCAGTTTCTTACAATGAATTCGGTCAGATGGTTGTATTTAGGTTGTTTTTATAAACATCTCGTTTAAAAATTATATTTTATTGCTTTAAGTCCAATAAAGATCGTAGAATTTAGATTAAGAGTGGGTTTGTGTAAAGGTTGCCACCCTTTAATTGTAATTTTAATGAAAGTACCCTACTAACATATTGGCCGAATCAAAAGCTGTCTACGCTCACAAGCTGATGTTGTTGAAACAACTACAAAGACGAACTTTGACCAGTCTATTTTATTTATTTTTTTTTTTTATCAAATCAAATTTTTCCCCCTCCCCAAAAAATACATGAACAAAATTTTCAAGTGATGTTGAAATTGATAAAATAAAATAAAAAAAATGTTTTCAGATGATGAAAGGCATTTTGGATGTTTTGCAGCTGTTATCAGTGACCACATCTGTGGACTGGCGTTTATTTTTAGCATCCCACGGGTCTGTCTTTGCTTAAGTTAAAAGACAGAAAAGGACAACTTACTGTTCAACTCAATACTGAAGACTGAAGGGAATCTTGTCAGTCCTGTTGATCTGAGTGACTGAGGAATGTGACAGGTGTCCGGATTTCAAATGGGCAGCTTGTTTTTGTCATTTTTACCTATTTAGTTTGGTGTCGCCATTCATTAGAGATAAGTGTTTTTTTTTTTTTGTTTTTTTTAATCATTCACCTCTAGTTTTACATCATGCAAAGTTTTTCCTAATCCACGTAAGGAGTTGAGACATTGGCAGGTTTTCCAACCGGACACATTGAGCGTACATTTATATCTACAGATTGAAGTTGTAAAAGTCCAAACATGAGGAGGCGTCGTGTCCTGAATGTCTAGACATGAAGTCAGGGCTACAATGGGTGTGAATGGAGTTGACTTTCAGAAGATGTGTGCTGTTGATTCTTATGTTGCTGTAAGTCAGAATATTTTGGGGGTTTTTCCAAGTTGATTAATGAGACGTAACACCCAAGTCTTCAAAACCATGTCCCAAATCTTTAAGTGTAAAGAGCTCATACTAGTATGATACACTTATTACAAATTTTTCAGATTTTTTTTATGACTTTTCCTTGACTTATATACTTTTTATGGCCAAATGAAGTTAAGTGTTTGACCAGTGCCTCATTTGAGCATGTAAAAGTCATATTACACAAATATTGTTTTCAAGAAAGTACAAGACTTATAAAAATGTAATAAAACACATATTCTTTTTTAACTTTTTGCATGACATTTTGACACTGGCAGGTTGTTGTATGACTGGTTTCTGGCAACTAAGGGCATCGGGCTGACACTTTAAATAGTTCACTCCCAGTGAGATTCCCAGGTATTGCTGGTATTTCAGGAAGCCGTATAGAAGACTCAAGCTTCTATCAATAAGATTTTAATTTGAATATGATCTTACTTTTAGTCTAAATGTTTTGTTAGATTAATTTTATTAAAAGAGGAAAAGCTGTCAGCACTGCTGAGACTGATTTGATAATGTGTTACTGCAGGATTACTGGAGAAATTCCCATAAGTATGGAGTCTATTAAGGTAGAAAGGTAAGAATGTCCATCAACTCTTTATAAATAAAAAGACCTGGCGTTTGGTCTTTTTATTTTATATAGCTCACCAGATGTGAAGCTCTGAACTCGCCTTAAGAACTGAGAATAATCCAGAGGTTTTTCTAATTTCAGCGCGGCGTCTCCAGCGGTCTTGTTGAGTTTTTCTCTGATGGTAATCATGCGGGGGCTTTCTCTCTCCACTAGTGTGTCCGATGGGTGGAGGAGCCACCAGGCTGTACAACACCCTGACTCAGACGTTCAGCGGCAGCAGCTCCCCCCTGTCCCTCCCTCCATCCTACCTGAGCCCCCACCAGCCCGCTCTTACCAACCTGGATTCAGATTTCTGCCTGGTAAACAAACCTTCTGCAGTTCTAAAATGCTTTATTTTATTTTGTTTGTTCATGACGTTGGTTATATTGGTTACACTTTTCCGCCTATAAAGCCGAACACTATCTGTTGTGTGTTTCTGGGCGCAGCAGCAGAAGAACTCCCCCGTATGCCCCCTTGATCCAGTGGAGCTGCTTCAGCAGTGTGAAGAGGCCCTCAGGGACCGACCTCCTCACCTGCAGAGAAACTTTGTCTACATCGATCATGGAGACGACGTTGCCAGCGTCCCCATCAGGGTGATGCAGTGGAACATCCTAGCCCAAGGTAGACTGATTTTTATTAGCATCAGCTCATAAAAAAACATGTTTATTGAGGAAATGTGCATTTCACTTTAATTAGTCTGAACTGTGGAGTTTTTTTTTTGTTTTTTTCCATATCCTAAGAGACGTTATCTGAGAGGCTGCAGCAGCACTCTGAGGCTTTGCTTCACTATTTGCTATACTATTTCTAGTATTTTCTCCAGTGTTTCTTCAGTGAGTGTCATTACACATCAATACATTTGAAAATATGATTAAATGCAGTTAGTGAGAATGTATGACTGGTGTCCTAAAAAAGCATATTACAAAGGGGTGTGTTTTACTGGGCTGTGATTGCTGTGTCATACATTCACAGCCACATTTACCTAAAAAAAAAAACAGAAGTTAAAAGTAGGTTCAATCATCACTTTTATCGTTATCACAATAGTACCACAAAATCCTGTGATAAAACTTTTAGTCCATATTGCCCACCCATATTCTGTTATTTAACAATGGAAAGGGTGTAGCATTTCTGGTGCCAATGACTTGTTGGGGATGACGTTTGCTAAGCAGTGACTCTGGATGAGCTGCAGAGGTCCACAGCTCAGGTGGAAGTGACAGGTTGCCATACAGAAACATGTAGCAGTGGTCTTTGAGTCTGGAAACCTTTCGGTGTGTCTCTGCGGTTTTTGGCAGCTCACACCTTCCTCCTTCCTCTGACCCTCAGCTCTGGGCGTAGGAGTTGACAACTTTGTCCGGTGTCCCTTGGAGGCCCTCAGCTGGTCCCGAAGGAGGAGCCTCATCCTGGAGGAGATTCTGGCCTACCGACCTCACATCCTCTGTCTGCAGGAGGTAGACCACTACTATGACACCTTCCAGCCGGTTTTGGCGAACCTGGGCTACAGCAGCCATTTCTGTCCGAAGCCCTGGTCTCCATGCCTGAACGTAGAAGGCAACAGCGGTCCCGACGGCTGTGCCCTCTTCTTTGACGAGTCCAGATTCGAGCTCCTGGACAGTGTGAACATCAGACTCTCTGCCATGATGATCCCCACAAATCAAGTGGGTAACATTGGTCACACTTTATTTGAAGGGGTGTGCANTATTTCTAGTATTTTCTCCAGTGTTTCTTCAGTGAGTGTCATTACACATCAATACATTTGAAAATATGATTAAATGCAGTTAGTGAGAATGTATGACTGGTGTCCTAAAAAAGCATATTACAAAGGGGTGTGTTTTACTGGGCTGTGATTGCTGTGTCATACATTCACAGCCACATTTACCTAAAAAAAAAAACAGAAGTTAAAAGTAGGTTCAATCATCACTTTTATCGTTATCACAATAGTACCACAAAATCCTGTGATAAAACTTTTAGTCCATATTGCCCACCCATATTCTGTTATTTAACAATGGAAAGGGTGTAGCATTTCTGGTGCCAATGACATGTTGGGGAAGACGAGCATTGATCGTTTGCTAAGCAGTGACTCTGGATGAGCTGCAGAGGTCCACAGCTCAGGTGGAAGTGACAGGTTGCCATACAGAAACATGTAGCAGTGGTCTTTGAGTCTGGAAACCTTTCGGTGTGTCTCTGCGGTTTTTGGCAGCTCACACCTTCCTCCTTCCTCTGACCCTCAGCTCTGGGCGTAGGAGTTGACAACTTTGTCCGGTGTCCCTTGGAGGCCCTCAGCTGGTCCCGAAGGAGGAGCCTCATCCTGGAGGAGATTCTGGCCTACCGACCTCACATCCTGTGTCTGCAGGAGGTAGACCACTACTATGACACCTTCCAGCCGGTTTTGGCGAACCTGGGCTACAGCAGCCATTTCTGTCCGAAGCCCTGGTCTCCATGCCTGGACGTAGAAGGCAACAGTGGTCCCGACGGCTGTGCCCTCTTCTTTGACGAGTCCAGATTCGAGCTCCTGGACAGTGTGAACATCAGACTCTCTGCCATGATGATCCCCACAAATCAAGTGGGTAACATTGGTCACACTTTATTTGAAGGGGTGTGCATAAGACTGACATGACACTGTCATGTTCATGACATAACATCTGTCATGAACATGAC
>NW_006799950.1:3703061-3905931 GCF_000485575.1 Poecilia formosa
TTCAAATAAAGTGTCACCGTAACATTTCTTCCTTTTGTCTCGTGAAGAATATAATAAATGTTATTGACACGGTGCACCTTTGCCTCAGGTTGCCGTGGTGACGACTCTGCGTTGTCGGAGCAGTGGAAGGTGTGTGTGCGTCGCTGCGACTCACCTAAAAGCCCGATCTGGCTGGGAGTGGTTCCGCAGCGCTCAGGGGTCGGACCTCCTCTGGCACCTTCAGAATCTGGTCCAGGAGCTCGGCGGCGGCAACTCCAACGTCAAAGTCCCCCTGCTGATTTGTGGCGATTTTAACGCAGTCCCATCGGAGGAAGTGTACCGACGCTTCGCCACTTCCCCTCTGGGTTTGGACTCTGCCTATAAGAAGCTCAGTCAGGACGGCGTGAGCGAGCCGGAGTACACGACGTGGAAGATCCGGGGCACCGGGGAGTGCTGCTGCACGCTGGACTACATCTGGTACACTAAAGACACACTGAGAGTGGACGCTGTTCTGGACATGCTGGACGAGAAGCAAATCGGACCCAACAGGCTTCCATCCTACAGCTATCCATCCGACCACCTCTCTCTGGTTTGCGACTTCAGCTTCAGGGAGAAAGAATGAGAGGCTGGCTCGTCGATGGGGAAATGCCGATTCCTTGGACTTGAGGGGTTCTCCCTCGCTGCTTCACTCCACAGAAAGCCTGGAAGCCGAATGTGAGTGAACGGGTGAAGATGAGAAGACAGGAGGCCTCGAGTGTGAAGTGGCTGAAATGTTGCAGTGTTGAGGTTGAAGAGATAAATGCATCGCAAGTCTTCCTGCCTGAACTAGGTCTGCACCAGCTGATCGTCTCATACCTTCATCAGCAATCAAGCTGCTCATACATGAACTTCGTTTTCTTTTTTTTTACGAAATACTGAAATCAGACTGTAATAAGCATACTGCTTGATACTACCATCATATAATACTGAAAGTAAATAAAGTGTCTTCGCCAGATAATGTGTAGTTTTCATAGATTTTTTTAAGCATTTTAGTCTTTGTACTTTGAAAAGCTTTCAGACATTTGGTGTCTGTCTACCTTTTAGACAGTCACTGAATCTGCCATACAAACACGCTAACGTAGGGTTAGAGACGCCCTAACCTGATTGTTGCGTCAGGTTGATTGTAGTTAAGAGGTCAGAAAATTCAGAGGAACCTTTGAATGATTTTCTTCTTGGTTTCTTTTTTTTTTTAGTTTAGTTTGAGTAAAAGTAAACTGAATGGTAAAAATGTGCAAAGAAACCACAGAAATCCTCAGTGTCTCATCTGATAAGTTTGTAAAGTTATGTTTGCTCATACTGCTTTTATCTCAACTGCATACGGCAAAGTTAAGGAACCAAAAATGTACAATCTCCACTTGAGCAAAACCTCCACTTGAGCAATAAAAACCCCCCACAGGTATCAAGTCTTTGTATTTCAGTAAAATCTACTTTAATACACTTTGAAACAAGAGTACAACAAAATAGAATATACTTCAAATGTTGAATATACAAACAGTTCAGTCTGAACACTGACAATCTTCCCTCTTTTCAGAAAAACTAAACTATTGAAATGCTGCGGCAGGACCAACACGGCAGACTGACACATTGACCCTCTGTTTTGAAAGTGATCAGGGGGATCCACAGTGGTTGTAGCTGTACATGCCCTGCAGCCGTTTTGCATAATTTGATGCCTTTTATGATTATTGAAATGACGAATGCTGACTTTTTCTGTAAAGATGTGGCAGCATGCATTGGCTCAGATTCATTCTTACTTTATTGCATATGCATGCAGCCTGCCTGCAGAACATTCTGCACTAACAAGTAAATTTAAAAACTCGTAATAAATCCATTTTCCACATGTGGGTTTGGGGGCAGGGGGAGTTTTTTTAAGAGACGCTGAAGGACACACTGCAAGCACACTGTGGACGAGTGTCAACCTACACCAGCATCAGCAGCCAAACCGAGGCAGAGGGGAAAAAAAGAAAAAAAAAAGTCCAACAGTTCAGAGTTTCAATAACACTGTGCATGGTACAAAGTATCAAAAGAAAAAAAAACAAAACAAAAAACAAACAGCTTCCTGTTCAGGCAAAGAAACATTTCCAATTAAAACCTAAGGCTGTCTGTTACCGTTAGCTCCGTAAACTGTAAAGATATATAGTTATATAAATATATACAAACATGACTGATATCGTTCCTAACGAGAGCCCACATCTCCTTCCTCTCGTCCGCTCACGCCTTCTTCACACAGTGATGCGAGTTTTAAATACAAGAAAATGCTGGTTTTTAACATCTGTAGAAATGAACACTCTTAAAAAGAACCTTCTTTACTCTCCGCCGTTTCCTTTTCTATTTACATTTTTGGTTGTAATCCCTTTTATTTACTTTTTTTTTTTGTTTTGTTTTGTTTAGTGTTGCATTTTCATGTTCATCCTCAAATGGGACTCAGTGCATGTGATCCGTTGTGTAGTAATCAAAGTTGGTCCCGTTGCCTTTTCCTTACTGAACCTCTCGGTTTGGGTCCAGTTGAAGAGGCTCCGCTGCCGTTCCCAGGGAGAGATGTGAAGACACGTTCAGGACTCAAAAACAAAGAACCGTCCTTCAAGAGTCTGCTGCTGGTTATTACAAGTTATAGTAAAAAGAACTTAAGAAATGTACAAACTAACTTCTCAGGCGGTGAGAAAGGAAAGAACAGATGTTAGTAACTCAACACTCCGGCTCCTCTGTCTTAATTGCACGTGGAGCTTCCAGTTTTGTAACCACCTCAGTGACTGTGGCTTCTGACTTGATGCTCTGAACCATCTTTGGGTTCACTTGGTTCTGCTGGACTGTCAGGGGAACCTGCACCGTCTGGACCTGCACTCCTGCAGCCTTCAGCTTCTCCACCGTAACCCCGCCCGGGCCGCCAATCACCAAATCCGAACCGTTGATGACGCCGCCGATGACGCGCGGCTGCGTCGCCACGGCCTGACCGACCGCTTGGCCGCAGCCGACGCTTCCGGGCGGCGACACCATCAGAGTCTGCGGTTGCGTCTGCGTCGGCACGGTGAGCCTCATCACCTGCGCCCCCGGGGCGACGTTGACGGGGGCGAGGGCTCGCACCGTCAGGGGGCTTCCCAGGAGGCTGATGCCCGTCGACGAGGCGGCCATGTTGGGTTTGTTGGCCCCCGGGGAGGCCTGGAGCTGACACTGGGTTAACTGGTGGGCTGGGATGGTGATGATCTTGGCCAGTTGGACGGTGATCTTGTCTCCGTTCTCCGCTGTGGCTGGGACCATTGTCGGGATAGTCTGGATCACAACCTTCACAAGGAATAACATTTTAGTCAAAAAGGTAAAAATAACACACACAAAAAATACAGAACCAGCCGGAGGCATTTACAACCCTTCAGCTTCTACACACCGGCAAAGTACAACTACAAACTTTAATGACTTATTAGGATTTAAATGATTTTCATTTGTAAAAGATTTTAAAACCATTTTTTCAATTTTTTATTGTACTATTTTGTGCTGATCTATCCCGTAAAATACACAGTTTACAGGGACGCAGGCTATGCATTAATGAGTTGATATAACGCTGACTGATCTTAATCAACTAAAAATTAATTGAAAAGCAGCCGTTTTCTAATAAACCATTAAATTGACAATTAATCATAAGTCTTATTCATTTTTTTTTTTGCATTCATAGTCTGTGTCCCTTTGGACATACTAGTGTCCAAAGGGATGTTAAAATACAAGGGCTCAGTGTCTAAGATTTGTTTAATTAAACTAAAATCAGATTTTATTTGTAAGTTTTGCAATAATATACCTTATGAAAAATGTTTAACCCACAGCTGGCAGAAACAGAGTCTGTACAGTCTGTGAGGAAACGTCCACATCTACTCACCTTCTGTTGTGAATTCGGATTAGCAGCAGCAGCGATTGGAGACGCGTTGGTGAGCAGGGTGGTGGGCCCCGGGGCCACCGTCGTCCCTGCTGGCTGCTGCATGGCGACGGTGGAGATCTTCTGGCCCAAAGACGTCATTACAACCGGCACCTGCATCGCCACTCGAACCGTCCTGTTGACGAGTCAGAAAAACACTTAGCGTGGGGGGGAGAGGAGTCAAAAATATTCGCATTAGCTGTGTCATCACAGAGGAAGCTGCAGTCTCCTGGCAGGACTCTGACCTCGGCGCCGTGGCGCTCGGGATCTGGCTCATGGTCTGGCTCACGTCGGGCGCTGCCGAAACCGTCACTATTCTCGGCGCTGCCGCCATCACCGCTGGTCCGCTCACTGTGGCGGCAGGATTTTGGACCACGATGGGTCTGTTGGAGCCCCGCAGGATGTTGGGTCTCCTGGGAGACGACAGCTCGGCGTTGTGCAGCAACCTCTCTGAAGGCGGAGGCACGCGATCGTAGGACGACTGCGACTCTGAGCTCATGAGGTCATCCGGAGAAGACATTTCCGCCTTGTCCTCGTCGATGATGACGATGTTTTTAGGCATCTCTTTGAACTGGTAAACCAGCCGCTGACCCTCCACCTTGGCGAGGATTCCTCGTTGGTAGTAATATCTGACATAAGAGGAATTATGAAGATTTAAAATGTTATTTGAAAATAAAAAACGACACATACTGAGCTTAAACCTTAAATCCGTCAGACTGGTTACCTGAGCGCCCGTCCCATTGTCTCGTAGTTCATGTCTGGCTTGTTCTTGTGTTTACCCCAAAGCTTGGAAACGGCCTTGGAGTCGACTAGCTTAAAGATGCCCTTCTCCCTCTGGGTCCACTTGATGTATCTGGGACAGGTGTTCTTGTCCTGGAGGAGGTCCAGCAGGAACTCCCATAGATAAGTGGTGCTACCTGCTGAAAGTCAAAGTGACGTTAGCGACATTTAGGCTAAATATGCTCATTGACGGGGTTGTGAAACAGCATTTGCCCCATTCCAGGTTCTCTCTCTTTTTCTTTCTTGTCGCACTGAAATGCGACAAATCGTAAAACAAATTTTTATAATCAGGCAAACAACCTGATTTGGTTTCATTGGAAAGGAGAGAGGCCCAAAGCACGGCCGACCAAAAGGAACACAAAGCCTCGACTCACGTTTACTGACCCACATTTCTGTTTATTCTACTTTATGTTTGTCTGTTCTTAAAATGAGCTTGATCTGAACCATTCAAGTCTGACAAAAAAAGAAGCAGAAGGCATCTGTGAGGGGAATGTGTTGGCTGAAGCAGGAGTTATTTAAACAAAGACATACCTTTGCCCTCTCTTGGTTTCTTCTTGAAGCTTAGATCTGGTGTACCGTTAGAAATGGACGACTGGGGCGCCTTCGCTTTCCGTCCAGCTACAAAGCAAACATTTTGAAGAGGTCACCTTCACGTATAATGAGAGCAGTGCATTTAAAACAGTGAGTGAAGTTCCAAATCCCTTTAACTGCTATTATTTCAATACACACTAATCAAACAGGAAGTGTGTCCCAAAATTTAAATGAGGAAAAACAATCATAGGAATATTAGGTTGTTTTTAAAAAAACAAACAAAAACAAAACAGCAGCTATTGTTTTTGTCAAAATTTTCCATGTAAACTGATCAATTATTAAAGGGTTAGCTTCCTGTGAATCAAACTAATATGCAGTTGTATAATCACTGTTTTTAAGAACAGCTTCACTTGTATTGAGTCGACCAGTTCTGCCACCCGGGAGCAGGTCTGCCTGCCCAGAACCATCGGACTTTATTCTTGGTTTTGCCACAGAAACAGGATGGTTGACGTCACCCCACGTCATTCCTATTAGATCATGGTCCAGGAATTGGGTTTAATGGCTCTAGCTGACCACTAGATGGTGTGCTTACATAATATGATTGGGGCTCATAACCCATATTTTCAGGTTTTAGCACAAACACCAAAATCTAATAGCATTTGTAGCTCAAACAGTAACATGGGGGGTGGGGGGGAATGGAGAAGGAAACAGACGCCGGGTTTGTGCACCTCGCTTCTTTCTGACAGGCTCGTTGTCGGGTTCTGGCTCTTCTAGTGAGGTGACCATCTCCTCCTCTTCGTCCTCCTCCTCGTCCTCCTCGCAGCAGTCCTCGGTGGTAATCTCCACCTCCGTTTCTCCAATCACGTCGGGCCGCATGGCAGCGTGGAGGAAGTCTGGTGCAGCTTCACTTTGTGGCGTAAAAGCTTCTAAAAGAAGAAATGGAAAAGTTTTAAAGGAAAATTGATTGAAGCATTTCACTAAGATTTCTTGAACAGTCCAGTATAATTTCATATTCTAAGCACAGATACAACAAAGCGCTGAACTATTTCTGTATTAGTTACGGCAAAAACGACAAACAGCGCATCCCAGACTCCGGCTACCTGGGCTGCGGTCTTCTCTGAGGCTGGACGGCGAGTCCATGTGTAGCAGCGCTTCTGCCGCCTCGATGGTTTTGTCAGAGCAGTGGACATTGCTGTAACCAGAAGCCTCCACTGCAACATAAACACAGAATTAGTTAATAAATATCTTAAAGCATCCCCCAGCAAACCCTCCTTTTCAATTATTTCCACAGACTCTCAAATAAATTTAGGTCTGGTGTTTAACTAGATCCATTGAGGGATTTTCTTCCAGCCTCAACAGGTGTGAATAAAATTCCCGAATATCCAGCATAAGAGGATCCCCACAGCATAACACTGCCACTACCTTTAACTGTCAGGATGATGGATTCAAAGTGATGCACAGTTTGGGTTTTTCTTCTTCACAGATTACTCAAGATGTTAGAAAAAGAGTTCAGTTTCTCATCAAACCAGAGCATTCTCCTCTATACAGCAACAACTTTCTAGAGCTTTCTTTTTGACACTCTTCTGTAAACGTCATCATTCAGGGGAGGATGAATAAAGGTTTTTGTGTTAATATGGGAAAATCTGCACCCCAGAGTTGCCTATAATCTCTGCTGCTTTGCTCCCTTGCCTCACCCAGATGATACACTGAGCAGTGCTCTGAAGGAGCGCAATATCTAAAGTTTTGCATTGTTTTTATTAATTAGAAACATATTGTAATCCTATCCATTACACTTCACCACTACGGCAAACTTTGTGTTGGCCTAGCATGAAAAAAATCTTTACAAAACCAGCTGAAATTAGTGGTAGTGATGCGACAAAATGTGAAAAGTTCAAAGGTTAGAACTTTTGCAGTCCACTATTCCGATAGTTAAAAACTAGTTTTGTTTGTGCAAGTTCAGCCCAATACTCTCACGAATACAACTGTGCGTCACCCATTTCCAGTTCGCATAATGCCGCACTTCAGTGTAAGCATGCAGAAATATTTATTAGCAAAAGAAAAACAAAGTTTGATCATAATTCTGTTCAAAATAGTTTGAGTTCTCCAAGAATGTAAAACTGAGGCTTTGTTAAAGGAAGTTTGGCCTCCACTGGGACCATGAGAGGGACCCCGGGGGCACCTGCTGTTGTTGTCAATCACCGGTGGGAAACCTGAGATAAGCATTACGCCCTGTCCATGTTTGGCTATCTAGCAGTGCAGGGGACAGAAACAGGCTATCTTTAGACAGCTGCACTCGTTCAGACCCTCTCTCTAACAAAGACAATGGGTTGGAAGAATTCGCTGTCAAGCTAAAATACTACCCCGAAAGTCTCTTCTACTTTTTTCTCCCCCCCTCCCCCGCAATTAAATCATCTGTTATTAAAACGGTATTACGTAAAAATATGATTTTAATGCAAGACATGAGCGCAGAACCGGAGTGGATCCCAGTAATAATCATGTCCCTGGAAGTCCGACAAAAAGTAGTTCTGCCTCTGACGACTTCCGTGTTTACACTCCTCTTTATTTCCCTCCAGTTCTCTTCGAAGAAGCTCTCAAATCCCACTGTCACTCAACACCCGCCGCGGCCTCCCATTGGGCCGAGCTACAGCTAAGAACCCGCCCCTGCTGAAACCTGATTGGACGTTTGTAGTGGAAGAAAGCGAGCACAGCCAGGCCGTCCCACGCGTCCAACAAGGAGGCTGGGGAAAAAAACACGATAAACGGCGATTGTAGGATCATAATATATAGACTTAAAAATCTGGGGAAATACTGGAGGAAAGTAGGCTGAAGTCTGAGCAAGAATCATTGAAATTTGCTAAATAAATTTTAAAAGTACAGGGCCTACTTTTTAAGGAGTGTTGCTCTATTTAGGATTGTTAGGATTTACTTTAAAATTAAAGAAATATATGACCCTCACGGAAAAAAACAAGTGTAATAAATTACATAACATATTTATATCTAGTAGCTGCAGAGTAAAAATAAACCCACATGTCCTTCCGCCTCAGACAGCGTGGCAAAGACAACAACTACACACTTCCTGGTTGTGCAGCGCCGAACCGTTATTCACATTCATCGAGCTCCGACAAAAACCAACCAAAACATGCAAAACACGCTTCGTGCACACAGCTATCTGAGGGCGCACACTGACACATCCAGCTGCAAGCTTCGCTATATTTTTTAAAGCGGGTTTTGATAGCCGCCGAGCAACGCCATGCAGGTTGCGACCAAGGTGATCACTTCCTGATCGCTTCACCGCGGCGGGCGGGCCAAAGCGCCGCGCTTCGAGTCTCAAAAACAAAAGCCGCCCGTCAACCACGGTTCTAAAGTCGGAGTTTTCAATACGTGGAAACACCTTACCGGCTCTGATGAGCAGATCGAGCTGGTTTGCGTGCCCCTCATGCTGTGAAGTCGCCATGTTTCCACCTCTCGCTGCAGATTCTCATTGACTTCTCACTGTTTGGATCACTCCGCAGCTGAGGCAAAATCTCAACGAGACGAATCACGCCAGAATGTACAAATCCCTCCGCGAGCGACACAGGAAGTCCTCTTTTCGCCCTCCCTCTGCTGCGTAGTTCATACGTCAAAAATACCTGCTGTTTTTTTCACCATACAACTTTATTTAATTTCAGCGTCTAACTCAGAACTACAATCTTATTTTGAAAAAACATATAAAATTGTACATTTGAAATTTTATAATGAAGTTCAAATTGAAGAAATTATGAAAAGTGATAAAATGCAGATTTTACTGAAAGAAGGATCTCAAACAGCAAGCACAACCAGAAGCAGATGAATTGCTTACAAACTAATTACAAATCTGGAGATTCACTAGCCAAGCTTTTATTGGCCAATTTCCAGAACATTTTTGTACAGTTTATTTTTATTGTTATTTTAATGTTATTAATATATTACAAAAGAGAAGAAATATGCTAAGTTCTTTGACAATGGAAAGAATATTAAGTCAAACAGAATAGGAAAGAATTACTGTTTTTTTCCCCCTTTTTTATGCATTAAATCTTATGTCACTAACCATTATCCAAAAAAGTGCAGATCTGACATTTTATCAGAGTAAACATTAAATTGGTTAATGCATTTTTTGGCATAAAATTAAAAAAGTTTTTAGTTTTAATAAATTTACAGAGGAGCTAAAGAACAAGAAGTGAAAAACTGTTCGATTGATTCCAGCTGATTGATCGGAGAAGCTCTATTCAAATCAGTTTAACTATTTATAAAACCATAGAAAACATTCCCAAGGCAGGAAGAGACATACCTATGTTCAATGGAAAACATTCTCCTACCAAAAATATGTGCACCGAACAAGTACCAAATGGTAAAAATCACAAAATTATCAAATTACCCGCTCACATGCACAGTACAAAAATAACCCCCCAAAAAAATCCATTGTTAATATGGGTCAATTTAAAGTTATTGGTTTTCTAATTTAACCAAAGCAAAAAATACCTAAAGAACCATGACTTGTTTAAGTTTCATGGAGTAGCAGTTTAATTTTTGGTGAGCAGCAAACTGCTTTAGCAAAAAAATAATATTTTATTAATCTAAATTTTAGCTACTAAATAAGCAAAAACAATTGTTGGCAATCATTTTATATTCTGCTAACATATGCTCAGAAGAAAGAGCAAAACTAACTAATGCCAGTTAGTTTCTGGATGGATTCAGAAACTAACTGGCATTATTAACAGATTAACTATTGACCTATTAATTAACATCAGGTTGGTAAATCTGTTCTTGTTTATGCATCAACTATTTAAATTCTATCCACAAGGTGGCGACCTAACAACACCAAGGTCTGTCAGCTTTTACAGCCTGCTTTTTCTGGATCATCTCCTCTGATGCATTTAGCAAACAAACAAAAAAAATCAGAGACTAAAACTAAAGTTTAAGATGGCCCTTTCACTCTGTATCATGTGCACATTATTGCTATTACAACCTCAGACTTCAGTAGATTTTATTGGGATTCCATATGATAGACCAACACAAAGAAGTGTGTAATTGTGAAGCACAAGGAAAATGACATGTGGTTTCTACGTTTTTTACAAATCAAAATATAAAAACTGTGATTCAGACCCACATATTCCACTAATCGTAAATCGCACTTATCAGAGAAGCAGCCAAAGAGACCCAATGATAACTGGAGGAGCTCCAGAGATCTCCCCGTGGTGACACCTGGTGGTAGCAGAAACAAGCTGTTGGGATCTCCTTCTTCAATAGAGAGAGAGAAAACTGGTCAGAGGTAATGGGATAAAAACTGGGCAATACAGGAAGAAAACCTGCAAACAACTTCAGCCTGGGCTGGAGGTTCAACCTCTAGCAGGACACTGACCCTGAACATAGAGCCAGAGCTAAATCAAAGCTTATGCATGAGTTTGAATAGCCCACTCACAGACAAGACCTGATGTAAGTCCAATCACGAATCTTCAGCAACACTTCACCGACACTCTCCAACCATCCAGCCTCACTGAGCTGGGAGATCTGCCAGGGTTACATACAAACTACTGATTTTTATTTGTAAAAGAATTTTGAGTTCATGCACCAGTTTCCTTCAACTCCACAATTATACACTTCTTTTGTGTTGGTCTGTCTCATAAAAATCACAATGAAGTGCACTGAAGTTTGTGCAAGATGAACATTTCTTGCATTAAAGTCGATCCGATTGGCTCAGATTTGGCAAAACGAAAACGCTCCTTAAAAATGTTAACATCCCACCTCCTTCTCCTTCCGTCTCCGCCTCCTGCATGACGTAGGCTTCATCCCCATACACCACCACCTGGGCGGAGTAACCCTGCTCATCCAGCCGGCTAGCAGTGGGCGCCTCCTCCACTACGACTGCTATGTCCTCATCAGCCTCCTCTACTTCCTCCAGCTCCTCACAGACCTCCTCTGCTTCATACTCATCCTCCACCTCTCCTTCCAGCTCCGCGTCAGCCTCATACACTCCCTCCTGAGGAGGGAAATGGAAGAAAAAAATTAAGCCCCGTCGTTTACAATATAGCACTAGTATTAGATAGGGATTGACTCTTGTCTGACAACCACCTGCTGAGGATCTTCTTCAGCTGTGACATACTCCACCATCGTCCCACCAGTGTCAACCAGCACCACTGACGTCATGATTCATTCTCCCCTGGGGTAAGGAGACACAGCCCCTCCTCCTGGTGACCTCGGCTAATGTCGAGAACAGCAGCCACTGAAAAAACAAGCAAACTACATTAATACGTATTAAATGCACTGGGAAGAAATAACAGATTTCCCTACCATTGAGAATGATGACTACTTAGTACAGTTAAGATCTCCCTGTGTCTTTCTAACAGTGGGCTCAAAAGCAGAGATCTGATCTCCATCTCTCCCTGAGTGGCTTCAGCCTGTCTGCTGTTACAGGAAGAGAAGCGCTGAGGGAAAGCCAAGTCATTACATCAAACACAGGAACAGTGTCCAGATAGGGTGAGCTGGAGCGACGGTAACAGTTGCTAGGAACCAGCTCTCGGTGCCTGTTCAGTGCAGCAGCAACCTTTAGTTAGACAATGTGTGACACCTTTAATACTTCTCATCTAAACTTCCTCTGCCAAGTTGTTAAGCACAGGAATAGGTTATTAATATTACTGGAATACAAGCTGTGTACAAAACCCTTAAAATCAAAGGACTATTATGATGACGTTCCAGCTCTCCAACTGTGAACTTTCAAGATGATTTGCCCTCATGTTATTAATCCATAAAGTTTGACATTATGCTTGCCCACGCTTCACAACTATGACATCTTCAAGTTTTTAGGGAGGGCCTTCCACTGGAATCATTATTCCAGAAGCACATTTGTGAGGTCAGACACTGATGTTGGATGAGAAGGTCTGGCCTGCCATCTCCGCTCCAATTCGTCACAATAGTGTTCGATCAGGACAATGTGCAGGTCCATCAACTTCCCTCATACCAAACAGTTTTGTACCTTTGTAATTATGACCATCTGCTACTGGGATGTTTCACATGAATTCATGATAACCAGGGGGATGTTTTGACAATGTTTTGACAACGAATGGTTAAATGTAATTTTTTGACATTTTAATTATAGTCTTCCGTAATGAAATTTCATTACATGAGTTCAGCAAACAAACCGGCATTGGTTTAAGTAATAGGCCGCTAGACCCTTACAAATTCTTTAATTTGTAAAGGTCTGAATTGCAAATTAATTAAAAAATTTAAAAATTAATTTACAGAAGCCAAGCATTCCTTTTATTTCTGAAACCAAAGAAAAGCGTAAACACAAAAGAATACGTTTTTCCTCTTCACAGTTAAAACACTACCTAAAATAATCTTGCACTGAAATATTTTTGATAAAATAAAATACCTGGGTTAAAATAGATACAAAACTATGATTTATTAAAAAAAAAACCAACAGGATGTAAAATGAATGCACAGTCCAGAGAATGTACATGTTTTTTCCTACAAACTCACTGCACCAGCTTGATCGTACAGACTCCTCAAACACGCTCAGTTACACTAACCGCTGTATAATGGATGAGCCATGCTGTGCTCCTGAGACCAACATGATATTAGCTCAATTATTCAGCATCATAAAAAACCAACGATGGACTCAGATCTCACAGTTTCAACCAGATGTTGAGATAAAAAAGATACATAACCATTCGTTTCTCATTGTCTGACATTAAATAAGTCTAAACCGTTCCTGATTGGAGTCATTATTCCCATTTGCTAAATCTTAGAACAATGACAGAGATAATTTTTTATTACCTTTTTCAATGTCAAAAGTTTAAATACACTAAGATTACTGCGCCTCTAACCAACTTGGAGAATCCCAGTTTACAGTGTCATGCCTTTGTAGGCTTCTGATTGGTCAATTCACAACCTTGGGGTTACCTGGTGGCACACCTGGGAATGTATTTTAAGGCACTGCCTCATTCACAAAGCTTCATTTTGTGAAGTCATGGACAAAAACAACAGAAGTCAGTCAAGATTTCAGGAAGACAAACAGACCTCCACAAGTCTGGTTCATCCTTGGACATAATGTTCAGATGTCTAAGGTGCCATATTAGTCTTTTTAAGCAATGAAACAATTGTACAAGAAGCATGGGAAAGGGAGTATCAATCACAGAACAAAGGAGAAGAAAAAATCCTTAAAAAAAGATGCTGGCTAAAGTAGCGTGTCGTTATTCGCAATGAAACAAGTTCTGTACTAACCAGGGATGAAAGACACCTAAGATAGGGAGAAACAATTACACCAAAAGAAACATATGGAGGTTAGAAAGTCTGGTCTGAAACAGAAAAGTTTTATGGACATTCTGCAAACTCTTAAGTACACGGGGTGGCAACATCTTGTGTGGAATCTTTTGCTGCACTTCCTATACTAGATGGGAGCAATACTGTATGTGGAAGATTTTGAAGCGACATCTAAAGACACCAGCCTCAAAGTCAAAGCTTAGAAACAAACATATCTTCTAAATCAGGGGTGCCTAAAGTCGGTCCTCGAGGGCCGGCATCCTGCATGTTTTAGTTTTCTCCCTGGTTTAATGCACCTGAATCAAATGATGGCTCGTTAGAAGGCCTAAGAATAACATTGACAAGCTGAAAAGGTTGTTAGTACAACCAGGGAGAGAACTAAAACATGCAGGACGCCTGCCCTCGAGGACCGACTTTGGGCACCCCTGTAAATGGACAATGACCCTAAAGACACAGTTAAATTAGTTACAAAGTGGCACAAGGAGAGCAAAGTCAGTGTTTTGGAGTGGCTGTAATTTGTCGGTAGATCTGAAAAAAGACAGAAAACAACCTTGGCTCATAAAAGCCAAAATGCCAGAAAACTATTGTGAGACGCTGGCAGAAGGAAACCCAAAACGTTTGACCAATATCGGTAATCCAAAATGTAATGAGAAAGGCAAAGTTAAGCACATATTTAACGTCAGACAAGAATGTAATGTGTAATTATATATTTTGTATGCAAACTTCTGGTTTTAACGGCATATACCATTTTAGAAAGACTCGTGTATGATTCATATTTTCAACAGGCTCATCAGTCACATGACATATCCACAGGTCTAGGCTCCCAATAATTTCATTTATTTATTAACTTATAGCTATTTTAAGCCCTTTACTATGAGTCAAAGGAAACTGCACGTTTACTGTAAAGTGGCTCTTTCAACCAGGAAAAAAGTTCAACGGGCAGTTTGAGATTGTGAAATGTTGCTCCGTGCAGCGAGAAGTCAATAAGAAACAGATACAGAGTTAAAGGGTGTGTCAGCGGGCAGAGTCCTGCATGCGACCTATGATGAGGGGTCAAATCTAACAACTGTAAGACGGATGGACAAATGTACAGATGGAAAATGAATAGCTAACATCAAAATGCGGGCAACAGCAAAGACAAACCCAACAGTCAGCTGCAGGGTCGCTCAGGCAGGTTGCATTCAATCAAACAAGCAATACAAGTCCTGCAAGATGACTGAGGACACGCGGCTGTCTAACCGCAGCTCATCTAAAACGCCTGCATTGGTTTTAAAGCATTTCTTTCAGCAGAGGAAAATTACAGGAATGAATAACCGTGGCCTGTTAACAGTGAGTCATGTGGGTAATTTCAGAAATTTCAAAAGATATTTTGGAGCACGGTGGAAAACAGCTACATGTGTCAGTGGCCAGTTCACTGCGTCCTTCCCACCAGAGTGAGAAGTGATACGAAGCACAGCATTGTTCTAAACGTTCTCGGTTGGTGGTGAATCAGCGGCGGAGTTGAAAACGCAAAAGTTTTCCAAATCGAAATCCCAATGAAAGCATCGAAACGGATAACAGAACAAGCCCAAACTTGCCTCGTCACTGACATGTGGATTCGAAATGAAGCACTGCATCTTCACTTTTTTCCTGCTCGAAGTCCAAAAACAGGCAAAGAGACTCGACATCTGACGGTTCCCGTCTGAGCCAAGAGAAACCACACCGCACGCTTCCGTCTTCTCCATCCGACACCCGTCCATCCAGCCGTGTGGACGGCCGTCTCCACTCCCTTCCCGCATGCCTGCCTGCTCCCTCGGTGGAAGGATCCTCTCAGACTCGACTCAGCACTTCTCAGAGCCTGCCTCGAGCTTGCATCACATGATGAGGGAGGAACACATACCCACACACACACACACACACACGCACACACACATGCACACAGTCACATGATCTATCAACAACTGAGCTTTTGTTCCAAATAACTGGGGCTGCTGGTCTAGATACAACGCCCTGCCTTGTGTCCTGTCCTGCCCTCCTTACACACACACACACACACACACACACACACACACACACACACACACAGATGATACAATGAACAAATGCACAGCAAATATGACCTCAGGATTTACTTAACGCCCAGCCCATATTTAAACACACACAAGCAAAGTCCACTGAGTTATTAGGACGGGTGACGTGGCGATGAAGCTTCTACATCTAACAGAGCTGGTTACAGATTTGTCTCAAAGAGAACCTAATCATATAATTGGTTGCCATCCTGCCTTGGACAACTCTCAGATTTTTATCATATTACCACAACAAACGTCAGTCTATCAGGTGGGAGGCTTTTGTGGGAAGGACCAACACATTGCAGCAGATACATTGTAATTTGGAACAAAAATGATACATGATTGTTCCCTCCTAAGTTAATACTTTGTAGAACCAACTTTTTGCTCCAGTTACAGTCTTTAGTTGTAGGTCTCTCTCTCTCCCGGCTTTGCAAACCTACAGACTGGAATTGCTGCTAATTCTTCTTAGCTTGTCAGCTCTATTTCAGTAAGATTGCATATAGAGTATCTGTAGAAAAAAATTCTAAATGGTATTCTGATTTGGACTTTGACTGGACCATCCCGCCACATGAAAATGCATTGATATAAACTCTGGATATAAACAGCTCTGACTGTTCAGGGTCAACGTCCCGCTGGGTGGTGAACCTCTGCCTCCAATAGGTTTTCTTTTAGGATTGCTCTGTATTTAGATGAACCTATCCTCCCACGAACTCTTAACGGCTTGCTTGTTCCTGCAAAATCCCCACTGCATGATACTGCCACAACACATTGCACCGCGCAGAAGGTGTTTTCAGGATGATGTGAAGTGTTGGTTTCTTTCTGTGGGCCATAAAGTTCACTTTTCAAACATGTTTGCTGCGTAAACAGCATTTCTGCAGATTTATGAAGTGCAAGAACAATAGTACTCATTCAGATGAATGAATGAATGAGAACTATTCAGTCATCTGAATAGTTGATGACAGTCTACAGTGACCATTGTACACTGTTTTTCTGATGCACTTAATCCTTTATTTCTCTTTGAGCTCAGTCTCAGCATCTAATCTTTAACCATTTATTCTTAAAGCACACGACAAAAGGATGACCCACAATAACCTTTCTCACAAGGCTTTATCTGCCTGCTTAGACTGGATGAGCAAAAGGCTGGACAGTCAAAACATTAATACACACACACACACACGCACACACACACACACACACACACACACACTTCACTACAGGGCACAACAGGTCTCAGCATACTCTCCACACAATCACAGTCTTTTTAGTCTCTATGTAAACACTGTAGTGCATGGATGAGTAATAAAATGTTGTATGTTAGTATATATCCTGGAATTTAAAAATATATAACACAATCTATTTTTTTTAAACAGAAAGTCAAAAATCATCCATATTTTAGTATATGTTGTTTTTAAATAACAGTATATTGATTATCACAACTACAATACTGTACTGGAAAAACTTAAGCAAAAATACAGAATATATATGCAGCTAAATTTCACCGTATTTTGGCTAAATGTGTTGATTGCAGATATTATTAAACATATTTTTAACCTTCCGGTCTTTACAACATAATACCGATATCATGCATGATATGCTGATCATAGCTTGCAGTCTGTTGCTTTATGTGGTGCCCTTTATGCTCTTTATGTATGTATTTCCCATGATTAAATTCAAACACGAGCAAATAAAGATAAAAAAAATGAAGTCATACAAATAATTAAGAGTGAATAAAACAATGCTTAAAAGGATCTGGATGGAAAAGCCCCCCCACCCCGAGTTGTTGTTCAGCCAGCTGATGGGCAGCGTGCAGCAAGAAACATTACTCCATGTTCCGTATAGTTGGAAAAACTTTGCTCATTCCAACACATCATCTGACACTTCATTTAAAAAAAGAGACAAGAATGGAAAATTCAGCTGTTTTTAAACTGCAACTTTTTAAAACGTGAGTGCACCTTGACACCTGTAACCTACCCCCTGTTTCTACACCTTATTGCAGACTCGTGCTATTAGTTGTTGCTGAGCATACCATTATAGTTGCTAATGCAAATTTAAATTCCTTGTAGAGACACATCTGACTCATACAGTCAAGATCCAACCTGCTTTGGATTACAGACCTCTATAATTCATAGCCCAGTATGCCTTTAGCAGGTGGATTTCAGTGTTAACGCTTTCAGATAAGGTCACTACTAGAAAAAGATTGCTACTGTTGATACCAAATAACCTGCTCAATTTATGAATTTTAAAGAACCCAGAAGAAATCCGTGACTGTCAAGAGCTAACAGGCTAGCTCCGATAGCCTCCAGGTAAAACAAGCTGGAACCACAATAACAAACCGAGCTGCTAAATCTGGCTAATGTCGGGTTAAACTCCTCTTATCGGCTCCCTGCTGGCTCCCAGGTAGCTGCTGCTTATTGTTGTTGTTAGCATTGTTGCTAACCAGAGTTTACAGTGTGAGTGTGAACACTACCGTCTTTCTCCGTCCCCCGTGTCCGCTGCTGCTGGCGCCGACTGTCAGCCTCCAGAGTCCCGCCGCTCTAGTTAACGACTAGTTAACGGTAACAGTAGTGGCCGTTGCCATGATGAGGAGCCCCGGAGCCGCCGAAGGATTCCAGCGCCCCCGGTGTGGGTGAAACCCGGCTGGCTGGATGGATGAGTGAACAGTCGCTGGTTCGGTTCTTCTGTGGTAAAGGAGATTAGCTCGGCTCGGTTGTTTTTCTTCTCTGGTTCGGGAGAATCAGACTACTGACGTCAGATCATAAAACGTCAGAGTTTAACAGTGAGAGTCATTTCATTCATTAAAAAAAAATCCTTACTATCAGCGAGTGACTTTTTAAAAATACTTTATTAAACTTTTTTTTTAATTAATTTTCTTCTATTTTGAATGTCAGAATTATATTTTAATACTTTAACGTTTGAATTAATAATTCATGATTCCAACATTTTTCATTTGACCAATACAGTTTTGAATAGAAACGTTTAATTTTAAAAAAGAAACTTTTCACAAAGATTTAAATAATTATGACATCTCAATAGCTTACTTTTTTTGTTGCTTAAACTATGCTCTTGACTCTGTTTCTCAATTTTGAATAGTTATATTTTTAACAATAAAATTTACAACATTTTAATTAACTATCTTTTGATACAAATACATACCCAGTTGACATAGAATGTCAAAGTGAAATCAGCTAAAATACACCTGTGGATCTCTGAAGGTGACACGTTCAAACAATTACAAATATAAACAGCAAATGAATGTTGAAAAAGAAAATGCAAGATTGTCCACCACTTTATTTGAAATAAGAGTATATTGCCATGACGACACATCTACCGTTTACTTGTCAAGTACATTCCTCATTATGTCCCAGCCAGGCAGAGCTCAAATAACATATAAACATCCCATCTACAATCATTATTTTTCTTAATGTCTTCCTTTATATGACGTGCAATGTTTGCCTCAAAATATTGTCCCAGTCTGGACAGTAATTTTTTTTTTCCTACATAGTCTTTAGTTACATTCAAAATGGCAGACAAAGAAAGGGTAGATAGTTAGACTCGCTATTAAGTTTTTATTTTAACAGCTCTGTTAAATTTGGAGGATACACAGATTTCCATCACTATATCTGATTGGTGAACAGGGCAACATCTGGAAACAAACAATACAATTAAAAAAAAAAGAAGTGTGCGTCAAAATATGGGCATTTTTCTTGAAACATTAAAGTTTTACAGTCTCTAACAGCACGTGACTTCCTAATTCTAAAGCTCTAAGCATTAAAAAGCTGTGCTTTAAAATTAAATACTGCAAAATACTTGGGTGTATGGGCAGCAGTAATACAAATCTGAATTATCTTATGTCTGCTTCGGTGAAAAGCTAACATCTCAGGCTACTGTTTATTATAATATCACAGACTCTCACTCCCTAAAAACTCTGAGAATTCCACGTCTGAAAATGTTTTGCATTACTGACACCTAGTGGACAAGAGCTGTAATAACACCTGCTAATAAAGACCGCTTCAGAGTGTGACCTCCTCTTCTTTTGTTTTTGTCTTCTGCCGCCCAGGCTTGATTGGTGACAGAAGGCACACTTTCTGTCACGACGTGGCTGTCACCACAACTCCATTCTCAATGGCTAAAACAAGCAAACACACAAAAAAAAGAAGATGTGAGATGGAAGCACAACACTTGTATGCATTGTTTTTCACTAGGAAAAAGTAGCGAGGTTAATCAGTTTAGTATCCTGAAAAAGCTGAAAAAATGTCAGTCGTTTCAGAAAGTGAAACTACATTCATTGCACATGGAGTAAAAATATTTAATGTATTTTATTGTAGTTCTGATTAAGGCTTACATATAATGAAACTCCAGCTTTGACTGGTGAGTCTGACAGATAAAATTATTTTATGTTGATGTGCAAGAACAGGATCCATAAAATAATTAAATACACATGTAACTAATTATTTGCAACGGCTAATATAAGTTTATATTTTAATAATTTTAAGGGATATTTAATAAATTATTTATTAAATTAACTATTTAAACATATAATTAATAATTTACATGTTCTATGATATTTTTAATGAATGATTTAATGATGTATTATTTATTTAATATTGGGCCTCTGGGCCTTGTGAAGCTCCCCCAAATCCTTGAATGGGTGTCGCTTGACAACAATGTAAAACCTGGTTTACGTTTTTCCTGCCATAATTTTTGCTTCCACATGATTTCACTTTTTGAAATGATGTATAAAAATATTTAACCTTTTTCATATTAATTTTTTTTAGATGCAGCTATATGTGTTGTTATGCATTTCTCTTTTTTATACATTAACAAAGATGTATTGCACCTTGTTAGGAGATCCAAACAATTAATTATCTTCTGTCTAATTAATTCATAAATCTACATATTACAACTTTCAAGCCAGTTAATTAACCATAAAAATTAATTGCAAAGATAATAAAGTGGTATAGGTGTATAATTAAATTAACACAGAACAGTGGTGATATATATTTTTAGTGAAGCAAAGAATGTAAAGGAAACTGGAAGATAAAGTCATAAAACTATAAATATCTGAAGGAGATAAAGTAATCCTTGTTTTTTTCCAGTTAGACTTCCAGATGTGTAAAGGCAGATGGAACAAAATTTAAGTTAATCTCCTTTAAATGTCATCAGTCATAGGCATTCTCACATGACTAGCTCTGTCTGCAGAATAAAGATGATTCTGACTCCAAATTAAATTAAAACAAACACTTGCTTCATCCACTCACTGGCCACTTTATTAGTAACAGTTGTCCAGTTGATTGTTAGCCCACTAACTTAATGCATTTCTCTTTTTTTTTCCAGCATAAAATTATCTACAATTACTTGTGTAGTTATTATGTGTACACTTTGTTTTTCGTTAATTATAATTATTATAAAAGTGTCATTGTTCTTCTACAACCAATTGCGTAAAAGTGTTTTTTGTATTTAGATTTCTTTTTGCTCTTGCTTTAACTGCCGTTTTTTAACCTTTTGCCCTTTAAGGTGGAGGGCTACACTTTGTTTTGTTGTCTGCCTTCCTTCAGGTTAAACAGAGTCGCGTTGGGTTCTTACATGTTTGGCTGAATCAAATGCAAACAGCAACTCTGAGGTCTTACTTTGTTTTGCCAACGGTTTGTCGAAGGACTCCTTTGCTTCTTGTGCGACGTCCATGTCGAGCAGATCCTCTCCCAGAGCAGCAGGTGGCGCTGCCTCCTTGCTGGAGGATGGAGAAAAGTGGCAGCTGTGGCAGGGTTCTTCCTTGTCCGCTGGAGCCACAGGTGATGGAGGTTCTGGTTCTGTGTTTGAAAGAACTTCTAGGCTTGGCTCGGTGGAGGCCGCTGCCAGCTGAGTCGTCTCACCAACTGACCGCAGATGGGGCTGCTCAGATTTAGTCTCCTCCTCCTCCGGTGTTGCCTCTGCAGTGACGACGGCCTCCTCCTCATCATCAGACGAAGCCTCACCAGAGGAGGAAGAGTCTTCGGGAGAGGAGCCCGTTTCCTCTGAAGGAGAGTCAGGGATCGCAGTGTTTTCTTCAGCCTCAGCGATTTCCTCAGGAAGTGAAACCGCTCTTTCCTTCTCCTCTTCCTCCTGCTCTGCGTCAGCTGCTGGAATCCGGTCAGCAGACAGTTCCTCAATAGTTAGACCATGTGGCACCTCTTCCACCTCAAACAGCTGCTCTTCAATATAAACAGCCGCCTCTACAGACATTTCCACTGTGGTCTCTAGAGGATGTTGTTGGAGATCTTCCTTCAAGTCCTTTCCATCGTCTTCCATTTGGTGCAGAGCTTTCCCCAGACTCTCCTCGCCCAAGGCCTGTTCAGCTGTTTGCAGATTGTGGGACAGCAGGAACCAGTCAGGATTTTATTCAAAAACACAACAACTTAAACTACTAACAATATATTTAATGTAGGATTTAAATCAGACCAACAAATGTCATGCATTTTACGTTTCTACCAAGTGAAACACGACCTATTTTATAATCACATTTGTAAAGACAGGATATCTATGACTGGATGGTCTATAGAGAGCTGCCTGCCTGGTTCATGCTCCTTGTGCCCAGTTGCACTTTTACATATGGGCAGTTGCCCAGGGCGGCATTAGAAAGCAGGATGCTTAAACACCGTCTAAGAAGGGCGTCTAACATTTATCTGTCAGTTGCAGATGGTTCAGGTTTTGCTTATATGTGCAGTAAATGTGCAATTTTGGGCCCTGATGTTGGAGGTTCTACATCAGAAAAGGAACAATTATTGTACAATAATAATTTAAAAAAATGAAGGTGATATTAGACATTATCTTTCAACATGTTCCATGTATTTTGTGGTGTACACACAGCAGTTTGTGTTTGCTAATAACAAGCATAATATTACTCATAGTTATTTCTATAATAACTTAATAAGAAGTTACTAATTATCTTAATTTAGATTGAACTTTTTTGACTGTATGCATGGAGATGCATGTCGCTGTAAGCTTCATTCATAAATATTACCGTTGGGTATTTTAAAAGTATTTCAAATATGGAAAAAAAAAAAAAGAAAATTTAAACCAATAAACATGATTTTTAGCTAGTATTGAGGTCAGACATGCTGCTTGTCCAGGACCAGCCCTCTTGTGCTGTTTACCAAATTCTGTTCAAAATTCTGTTTTTTTCAATAACAGGCAATAAAATGTACAAATGTATAATAAAAAAAAATCCAGTTGAATTATGAAGCAAAGCATTTCAAATTCCCTTTTAACCCAGTGATATTTTAATCTTTATTGGTTTATTAGAACAACTTTTAATGCCCAAACAGATTAGTGATTTTTTTTTTAAGGATAAACGTTGTACAGTATTGAGGAAAGTGGGAGCTACAGCATCCTCTGATACAGATAAGAAAATGACTTAAAAAGTTTAAAAAAAGATTTTATAATGACATGGATAAGGTTTATAAGATGGAAACCAGGTGGCGTAATCATTAAAAACAGAGCGACAATAAAAACATAAGCATTTGATAATGCAAGGTGAAA
The DNA here is from genome assembly GCF_000485575.1 of Poecilia formosa. Taxonomy (NCBI): domain Eukaryota; kingdom Metazoa; phylum Chordata; class Actinopteri; order Cyprinodontiformes; family Poeciliidae; genus Poecilia; species Poecilia formosa. The sequence continues at coordinate 3,726,126 of NW_006799950.1, forward strand.
CCAAAAAGAAAATTTAAACTATTTATTCTTTATTTATGTTTTTGCCTGTTTGTTGCTGTGCAAAACAAATACCTTAGTTGGATTTAGTCTGAAAAAGAAGAGCCAGCAGGATTTTTTGGCCACTCTCTTAAGGCCGCCATAAAAACACGAGGAGATTCTTTCTGTTGCTCATATTGCTGATTTTTTTCTCCTCCAACAGTCAAACCATCATTTTCATTAAAACAAGACATTATCAGATTATTTCAGGTTTTCAGGAATGTAGAAGCAAAGGTAAAGAGAAAAAAAAACGCCTCAGAAAAACTGGACTGATGAACCTCTGGTGTGCATAGCATATCGACTACTGTACAGAAATAAAACCAGAGCATGTTCCTTTTACTTTTTGTAAGAGAATGAGGTTCATGAGTCCTTTTACCTCAGGCCAAGGGAATCAGGAATATAACACATCTACATCCTAAAAGCCCTTCTTTTCTAGATGCACCCCGCTGAGCGCTTCCACTTTCACGCAGCCACCTCTGCAGCATGGACTGCTTCAGGCTCAGGGGCTTCGGAGGGAGTCTCTGCATTAGCAGGGAGAGCAGGAGGGGCTTCATCTACGGCCGCCATACCAGCGCTCTCTTCTGCTGCTGCTGTGTCCTCAGCAGGCGTCACGGCTGCAACTTCAGATCCGACTTCCGCAGCAGTCTCTTCCACCGCAACAGGCGCCCCCTCTGCGTCCGCCGGCTCAGCTGGAGCCTCGGCGACATCTGCCTCTGACGCCTCGGCGGCTGCTGGTTCTTCTGGGCTGGCCTCGGCGGTGGGCTCGGCTGACGTCTCTGCCGCCGGTTCTGGGGAAGCGGGGACGGGTTCCGGTGTGATCTCAGCTCCGGGAGCCGGTTCGTCCTCCGCTGGGGCGGATTCGGCTGGAAGGGACGACGCAGCCTCTGATGTGACTTCAGCTGCAGATGAAGAGGGTTAGAGCAAAAATGTTAAGTAAATGAAAGAGTCCCTGAAAAAAAATGCAAAAAGTTTCATCTTTGTCCAAAGTAAATTATTTGTTGTATTTCCTGACCAGGAGTACCAATAAATGAAGAGGTTTCTGTACATTAAGCAGAAGGCCGCAGACACAGCCTATACTTAAACACATAAGATAAACAGAAGTGACTGCAGTAAAGCATTCAAGCTTACTTAAACTAATTCAGTGACACATGGCCGTGACAGGCAGGCTGGTAAACTGGTTAATGGATTACTGCTTAGGCCTACCTGTGTGTCATTCCTCTGTTAGGAGGAGAAAGCAACTGATTTATCATTATCACTGTTATGAAGAGAAAATGAATCAGAAACAATTTCTCATTAACACTGATGTCATAGTATTTCACTCAGAAATTGAAATATTTTTGGTGTTTTCATGGTTCCAGTGTTTGGCTGTTTTTTTTTTAAATATTTTTGGTGTTTTCATGGTTCCAGTGTTTGGCTGTTTTTTGTTTTTGTTTTTTTTCTTTTTTTTACCAGCTGGAAGATTGTGAGCTCAATCTCAAGCCAAAAAATAGATTTTTTTCCCCCCAATGATTTACCTTCCAAAAGCTACATTTGAAGAATGGAAAACTTTGTTTTGTTTCATTAGTTGCATAATTTAATTTGCTTCTGGCAACAAATTTCAAATTAATTTACTACACGACCCGTAAATCCTCTTTGTCATTGAAGGTGGCGTTGTTTCACGGTTCCGACCTTTTTTACTAGGACATTGAATTTAGCTACAAAATGTTTTTTTTCACATTTTTCACAATTGGGTCCCATTTTTACAGTAACAGTATTTTTGTGCTTGTCAAATAAACATTCATACATGTGACAGCTTAAAACTGCAAAACTGTATGAATATTGCATAAGCATAAATCAAACATTTATAGATTTGTGAATATGTAAACCGTACGTTACATCTGGAATTGTGGCACTTCTGAGCACCATTGCTCATGTTTCCAGAGGAAATTAGATAAAAACTGGATCTTCATTTCAGAGAGAGACTGACTGACTGACAGGATTCAGCGCCGGATAGTCGGATAAAAGAACTTCCACTGATAAACTTTTATAAATATGACTCCGTAAAATCTTTTAGAGTCAAGTAGTTTTCCACCGACTGCCTCCCACGAACCAGCTTTGTCAAACAGAGATATCATTTGAGCACAAGAAGCTTTTTGACTGTGCAGGTTCTGTTGGGTCAGCAGCCTACATCTCATCAGTCTAAAAATGCAAAGCAGCTTCTGTTAAACTGTTCAGTTTATGAGCAACGCAGAGGCTGATCATCATCAGGGTCTAAATATATTGACATATACAAAACACAGATGTTAAATTGTAGCTATAAAACAAGAGAGATGTTTGCACCATTTATCAGATCTGAGAACAGAATACAACTTTAAACTCTCTCCCACATCAGCAGTCAAATTGTTAAAGTTTCCATTTCGCCGAAGCAACTCTTCCACGGTACATCTGAACCATCAGGTTTTGCACTAGTTAAGGGCACAAAGCCACGATTTCTGCAAGCTGAGCAGACAAATAGCTCGCAGACACAAATCCAAACGGACAGGCAGGGTGAAGCCATTCAGAGGAGTCATTCTACCATGTGGGAGATTTGGGTGGAGCAGCCAGAAGCCGCTCTGAAAAACAGTTTTCAGGCTCACTGCACTCATTTCCAATTTGCTTTAGCACTTTTCAAACGTGCGTCTCTTTTCTTAACCGGACAGCTACTCAACGATGCAGAGTCACTTCACAACGAAGGCCCTGGTGCTTTTCCACAAACAAGCTAAGTTATGAGAATTTAGAGGTTGCTCTTCGTGCAGCAGCTGAACTGCGCGGGACGTCTTCATTTGGTGCAACTCGCTACAGATGTAGGGAATGCTGCTTGGAGTTCACTGGGCTTTAGCTCAAATCATTTGGTTATAGCCAACTTAGCAGTTTTCCAGTTCATGCTCCTATTCTGAATCCAACTTTTTTTTGTATCTGTAGACAAAACCACTTCAATGCCTTCTCTTACTTACTGTAGATTTTACACCCAGCTCCGATGGGTATCTGATCATTGTAATAGATAATGACCTCTGATCCATTTGGAATGACTTTTTCACCTTCCACCGATAATAATGGATTCATACATTTTCTTATAATGAGTAGACTATAGAGGATTACTTTAAGTCATTAATTATCAAAGCAGCTATGAAAGGTCCGATGTAAGGCAGCTCTTTATCCAACCCCAAAAAAAGTCAAGTATGAAAAGAGCACAACTGGAAAAATATGAAAAGATAATTGGACAGAAAAACATCACACTGCTAGCTAAACTGACTGGGCCAGTGTAAAACGAGGAGGAGTTTATTTGCTTATTTTCTTCCACAGCAGGCGAATGCAACTCTTCCAGTTCCTGCAACCAGGACCTGATGGGCAGCAGGCGATCAGAGTTCCTGTTTCCTGTGAGGCTTTCAAAGATGTCCGTCTTAGCTTTATTCACTACTGGTATGTAGAACTTAAAACAGTACATCTTAATGTTTGGTGATTAGAGCCATTAGTGTTTTCTGTACTGATTTCTGATTTTATCTTACAAAAAAGACCTGTAAAGGTCACAGTAAAGACACGTTCTGCTCACGTGAGACCAAAATCAAATTCTTTAGCCAACATGAAATGCTTGTTGGGAAACGCTTGTACCATTACATCACCCTGAATATCATCCTTACAATAAAAATCAGCATGCAGTGGGGGTGTTTCTTTAGCTGGAAGTAGAAAGCTGGTCACAGTTGAAGGGAAGTTACAAATATATACGCATACCACATTTTTTAAGACTATTGTTTGTTAAAAAAAAAAAGTTGAACACATTTATTATTTTCTTCCACTTCAGATCTGAGTTGGTCAGTCACATAAAATCTCCAGAAAACACTTTAACATTAAGACAAAATGTAAAAAAGAAAGGTTCCATAGAAACGGTTTCTATGGGACACTGTGCATGTTTTATTTTTTACAAAATGAGCTGATTTTACCTTTCTCCTCGGAGCGCATGTTGGCCAGTCTGTCCTCGTAACGTTCGGTGTCACCGTTAACTGTTTTATAGGCCTGAGAACGAGAGAAGTGCACATTATAATCTTACATTAGTGTACAACAGTCATCACACATGGAATAAGGCAGCAGAAACGTGCCGTTTTTCTCCAAGGAAACAAGACTTTCTGTTGTTCATGTTCATGACTGAAGCGTCTCTGAGCAGACAACAGCCTCTGTGTGTCTGCTCCAGTGTGTTAAAGCTGAGGCGAAGTCTGGAGTCCAGCCTGCACTCTGGTCGCATGTTTACTGGCTCCAGATGACACCAGAAAAATATCATGCAACCCAAAATACAACCTTTATGTTTCATCTCCTAAGAATGGTGACATTTTTTTTTTTTACTTTGTAATCAGGCAAGCTTCTTGCTGCATTGCTCCTGCTCATAGCTAAGCTATTATTTCAACCAAAGTAGCCAATGGTTCAGGATCTTATAAGCAAAGTGGCAAATTACATATTGAGTAGCTGAGTGGTCATATTTCATTGTTTGTACAAATTCATCTGAAAAAGCTTTCATGAGCACAAAAATAGACAAAAACCACTGGAACTTTCCTTTCAGCTATTCAGATATGGCACTTTTTTCTGTCACCAAGCGACACTGATAAATCATCAGAGTCCACAGTTTCTAAAGTGAAACGAATGAGTGACGTGAAAGAAAGTTATTGATGTTGGTTAGTCGTGTGGGGAGACGTCTTATTTACGGTAGTAATTTTACTATTGAGTAAAAGAGAGAAAAAAATTAAACAAAGAACAGCTTAAACAAAAACAATAAACATTAAGATGAACAATCAATATTATTTTCTTCGGTAATTTTCGGTAAAAACTGCCAGTTTTATTCATTAGAGATTAGAGAAAACATAAAATGCAGTGATGCTAAATTTATCTTGTGAAAAATAAAAGAAAGATGCAAAAGTGGAATCTAATTTCAGAAAATGACACGCCTAATAATGTTTATATATCCCTAAATGATCCGCGTGAACCTCTTTATGAATCAAACATTTCCTTTTACTGCTTTTTACAGGTCAGCAATAAAATGCCGGTAAGTTTTTACAGGTACTTTTGACACCTTTTATTTCAGAATGAACTCAAGATCTTTGAGGCTGAAACCCCTTGTTCACTCTAATCTTTAGCTCCCTTCACAGATTCTGTATCGGATTCCAATTAGGAGATTTTCTTTTATTATTATTCAAAAATTATAATATGCAGCAGGTTCTCAGGCTGAGGACAACATTTGTCATTGCTCATCTTTGTGGCGCTCACATAGACGACTGCAGCGGTAAGGCCTCCTCCACACAAAACAACGTACGCCAAGTTGGTGGATCCTCCAGGAACGCCTAAGGCCATGTGTCGCACCGGGGCAGCTGGGAAACACAACGTGAGAGCGTGAGTTTGGAAAAATGCACAAACCGAAAAAAAGTGAGCAGGTAAATTATTATTCATTCAACACCGTCCACAATATATCTATTATAAAACCTGCTAAATAAAAACAAAGACAGTATTTTTTTTCACCTATTAAGCCCCACAACACATAGAATCAAATCAAATCAACAGGAAAATGTTAGACATTGCAGAAAACACGATTTCCTCCTTCAGTAAGCAGTCACTCCATCATACGTTGCGTTGTGACAGCAACAGCATGTCTCCATCCTTTAATCCAGTTATACAACGAAGCTCTTTGTAACTGAGGACACGGAAAGATTTAGCAGCAGCCAAGCTAAACACAGAACTGTCCCTGAATTTAACCCCAACGCAAACAGTAAAACCCTCCCTGACTGATGCATCAAAACAAACAACTTCTAATTCGCCCGGCGGGTTCAGGCTAATGAAACAGTCCCTCCAGGGATCTGCAGTGATTCGGCTGAAAGCCCCTTTTAGTGGGTCTTTCTTGTGCCGCTTTAGTTGTTAAACATCACCAAGAGCAATACGAAAGGCAAAGCCCTAGGTAAGACTCTCGCAGATGCTGCCAGAGCCTAATCTCTCTCTAACAAGACAAAGAGCATATTAATGGATGCAGTTGCTGCAGAGGGTGAAGTCATTGCTTCTCAGGAGAGGGGAGTTTGCTTGTGAAGTTTGGACAGAAGCGTCTTCTTGGTTCACACGTGCTGTTGGGGCTTTCCTCCATTTATAAAACACTGAATTTGAACAAAGTTTCACATACCATACAAAATGAATACAACAAGTTCATTAATAGTGATGCATCAGCAGATAAAAGATTGATTTTTCTTTTTTTCTACTAATCAGTAGTGTGTTTTGTTTTATTACAAACTGTACAACATTAATAATATCAATTCTGCTGAAAGATGTGCCCACAAATCCTCCACAGGGAGAGACTGAAGAGTCTTCCTGATCAGAGATGTTTGAATTTTACTTATTTATTTAAGAAAACAGAACATGTTCTGCATGATGTGTGTTTCGGTTGGTACAGCAAAAATCAATCCTAAAAAACAAAGACCAACCGTGAGTGATGAAGATCGACAATGAGCGGCTACCAAATAGTGTCACAGACAATAAACCTTTTAAAAATACAGCTATGAATTATGAAGCTTTTTAATTTTGTCTTTTCAGACTTCTTCCCTAAAGAGAACAGCTTAGATGAAGACTATGATGAAGATTCCAGAGAACAATTGTCTTCACAACTTTCACGCCATTTTTTTGTATTGTTCTTTAAGGTTTTGATTTGATTAGATCTTACTTCTTTTATTTTTCCCTTATTCTACCAGTATATTATTCTTACATTTGTTTTACATATTTATGCATATATTTATACATTTATCTTTGTGTATTGACTCTGCTTTCATCGCACCAACCTGTTATTAGACAAGCTGGTGCGATGGGAATGGGTGTGCTTTATTCTCAGTGCAGGTTTCACACAGGAAGGTCATTACCGGCGCACCACCTCCAAGCGCCATTTCCTGTGAGAACCTAATGCAAATGTGAGTGTTTAAAGTGGGACTACTAAATTCTGCAACAAGAATCCTGAGGAGGAGGAAGAAGAAAATTAACATCTCACTGGTTTTATCTGTTCTTTCCAGAACTGCTTTTAAAGTGTAGTTCTTAAATTATTTAATTTTACCACACAAACTCTTCAGCTCCTGTGATCAAGGTTTTCGGTTGGTACGTAAAATTAAAACTAAAACTTACATGCATAGTTCAGACTTGAGATCGGCTAATGTTTTGTTTTTAGCCTGACTTTCATTTCGACTTTCAGAGTTATACCTTATTTTATTTTATTTTTTTACTTTCCGTACAGGAACGTCAGAGTTTGTCTTTGCTTTGTTGTTTTGCATTTTCAATTTGATCGTCGGGTCTTTACTATTATTTATCTTTTATGTTGTTTTCAGTATCACTTTAGATTTTAAAATCTCTTACATGTGATCATCTATTTTCTGTTCTGTTTCTTATTAGTAATACACAATTTATTTTATGTTTTTTGCGATTCTTCAGCGTTGTTGGCATGTTTGTCTGAACGCCTGTAAAAGCTCTTCATTCCATTTTAGTGTGTGCTCTATAAACAAAATCTGATTAGCTTGTTTTGCTTTTTGGTAGTAAAAACCACTTTTTGCAAAAAGTGCTGCACACGCATTAAAGTTACCACGAAAGGATGCTGGGTGACTCCTGCTCTTGTCGAGTCAGGCAGTCCGAATCTATGTGACATTTTTAGATGAAGGAGAGTTCATCCTGAACTCACCAAAACAACAGAGAATCTTATTTGAGCAACAGATTCAGGAATTGGAAAACTAAGCTGTTTTGTTTTTCTTGCTCCACATTTAGCAAAAGAGAAAAACCAGTCATGTTGAGATGGTCATTGTTCTAGATCTGCTAGATTTAAAGCTCAGGGTTTCCATTTTTGTGCACGGCTTTCCTAGTAAAGTTTACTCATATTGCCCAGTCGTGGATGCTTTTGTAGCCATCTGTCCTTCCTCCTTCTCTAATACCCAAGACACAGCAGCTCCATGCGCAGGTTATTTATACAGGTAATCAGTTAATCCCTGTGGATTCCTCAAGTTCAAGCTGCATGTAAAAATGAACGCACGTCAGGCAGAAAACAGCCTGCAAGGACAGTAGCTTCCTGCATCCAGCTCTGCTGTCTTTGTTTAAATCAGAAAGTCACACAATAATAGTTTTCCAGCCAGATTTGCAGGGATTTTCTGAAACAGGAAATTAAAGCTGCCCCTCGCCCTCAGGACAGATTCCACAAGCTCAAACTCCAAATGCAAAGGACGATCAGGGGAAGCATGCACGCAGAAAAATGGAAAAAAGAACAAGAGTACAGTTCAACTCCAACGCTTCCAAAATGCTTGAGACATGGAATGAGACATGCTAATGGTGCACAGTGTTAAAAGTCCCATCACTGTTGCATGATTCCCATATTTGGACTGATACTACAGAATATAGTTCACAATTTGAAAATGACACCAATTCAACAAAAAAATTTGAAAATACTAACCAAAATATGGAAACGGTTTGAAACATTTTATCCACAGTTCAAGAGTTTTAGCTGCAAACCTCTGACATGCATGTAAGAACTGCGTGTTCCCCATCCAGGACACACCTCCTTCACTCAGACTCTGCACATTAAAAACCAGCTAAGATTCTCTCTTCCAAAATAACCTTAAAAAACGGATATAGCTAGTAATAATCACTTTTTTTTTTAAATCACACTTTTAAAAGTTACTCCCGCCGTTTCCCCACCCAACGACGAAAACACATCAAGCTTGTTCCCCCGACTTCTTTTAAAGAACACCAGTTCCAATGATGATTGATAATTAGACTAAATACCAGACAGTGGTAAATAAACAACATACTGCTCTTGGATATGGGCCTCAGAAGCCACCGTGCCAGCGGCCCGACTCTCTGCAATGCCCGTCTGCAGAACATGTTGATGTCTTTTCAGCAGCAGGTGGAACGACGCGTCTGCCTCCAGTCGCTCTTTGGAGATAAATGACGAGCAGCGCTCTCCTCCTGTGCAATGCTCGGGATAAAGAGCACACCAGCACCCACTCCGAAACAAAAAGAACGCCCCCTGCAGGTGACAATCTCAAACTACAAATGGACAAGGGGGAAAAGAAAAGCAATCTTCTTGGAAGTAGGAATGTGTGTTTCTGCAGACGTTGAGCTGAATTCTTAAATCTCATTTAATAGTCACCGATCAGACTGATGGAAGTGATCTGTCTTTACGATCCGTCTGCATGTGTGAGGGTGAGAAGGTTCAGACAGCCCGCAGGCTGCGTTTCAAACGGATTACAGACCAAACCGTCTGCACGGAAAGAGCGGACTGGAGTTGCACAACGAAGCAAACGGTGCCAGAGTATTGATGTGAAACACTGATGTCAGAGACAAAGTCCAAACCGAATGGAGGGAGGCGAAGAAGAGGCGCACAGGCCACAAATAATCATTGCTTCAGCAATATCAGTCAGAGGTGACATTGTTTTCTTGCTTTTTTTTTATTATTTATTCTGCCCACTTCGATACATTGATTTTAACTATTCCATTTCTTTTTCTTTTTAAAACGTTTTTTTTATTGTAACAAATTTTATTTATGATGCTTTACATAAATATTTCTTGAAAAGTAGATGCGTCTCACCCGCACAAATGTCATTCGGAATTAATGAATGTAAACAGACACGAATTCAACTGTTTCCTTATTTCTTACATAATCCAAAGTAGTTCAAATGAAAGTTTAAAAAAGAAAAATGTTCGTAGAAAAACCTTCAGAAGCCTTGGAGAGCTATTGATTGTGACTTTTTTTAAGTAACGATTGCAAAAAAAAAAAAGGAAGTCTGAGTTTACTCAATGACAAACATCAGAACAGAGATCGTTTACAAGTCACGTCAATTATAATGGATCTGGTGAACCTACAGTTCTGAAATAATCTCTTTGCGTTGTTTAACTGGAGACACATTTACAAAGAGCTTAGAAATGATCACAGGATCTCACTGAGCAAAGGGATCAGCAGATAGGGGAAGAATATGGCACAACAAACCTTTCTAGATAAGGTAAGAATAATGTTTTATGACCTCGCCTTGCTTTAAACCGTCTGCTACATCTTTCTGAACCCACATGCTGTGTCGGTTCACATGAAGCTCTAATAAAATGCATTTAGATTAGTTGAAAGTGTCAAAAAGATCAAGCATAAAAGCTCTCGCAAGGTACTGTATATATATGTGAAGTAGAATTTCAGTTTGTGCATTTAATGTATGAAAAATAAAGAAAGATTACATTTTAAAATGCAAGTCCCCGCGTGAGACGGCAATGATGATCTCACTATGACATCAAATTTTTTTGCAAAATCACAATGTTCCTGTTTTTATATGTGATCATGACATAACAGCACCACAAAAGGAGAGATCTGATGTCCTGCCTCTGAACATAAACATGTGGATGTAACTGAGGAAGATGGACTAATAAATGTTAGTCCATCTTGAGATTGTTGCACAATCTCAGCATAGTTTCCAAAGGATGACTAAAGTTTTTTTTTTCCTAAGAGACATGAACTAAGTTTTCTGTTATAAATTACTTTAAAAAACAAACAAACAAAAAAAAAACCAAACACATTTTGCATCTTCAGCACAAACATCTTTACTGTTTTCATGGTTTTCTCCAGAAAAGCCTGCCGTCGTCCCTTCGATTATCGTCTTCTTTGAGTTCACAGTGAGACTTCTAACGTTTGACTGGTGAATGTTGCACCAGTGCAGGGCACACACACATACACACCCACCCACACACTCTGCTGTGTGTGTGTCCCTCATGTGACCAGCTATGAATCACCGATTACACACATCATCACAGAAACACATGTGATGCACTTTTTCCACACAAACACACATCGGGGTCACGCATAAGAACGCAGTGTGATCGCTGTGAAGTTTGTTCCTCCAGGATGAAATGCTGAATGAGAAACGGTCAGAGGAGCGTCATAAAAACATGTTATTGTTACAGCGTGTCAACTGATGGATGTTTCATATCAAGAGTAAAGAAATCACAGCCGGACCGGCCTAAAACCTTTCAGCTTGCAGCTCTTTGGTGAACATGTTCAACATACGAGGATGCCGTCACACCATCAACCCTCCGGATTGTTAATTGCGCACTTCACAGAAATATTTACATTCCTTAAGGTCACCTTTTTGACCACAGGATCCTCTGACACAAAATCATGGAAAACAAACAAAACTTCCCAAATGTCACACACACTTGCGAAAACTCAGTTTAACAGTTACATGCAGACACAAAGTCTGTGCTGCTAAAACATAAAACATTTTGAGCAAAATATATATTATGCCACTTATGCATTCAAAACTGTCCATAACCTCATCTGATTTTAACCTTAAAGTGAATGTGAGGACCTGTGTTTGTCTTTTCTTTTACAGGCTGGAAAAGGTAGAAGTCTGACTGGCGAATGTTTTGCCGCGTTAAGGAATAAAAACAGATTTCAGTAATTGAGCTGGTGGACAGGGGAAAACTGGTGGAGCCAGAATAAAAGCCATTTCTGAAGTACGTTGAAATTTGAAAAATAAAACAAGTCGATTTGTCAGGCTTTTATTTAAGCTCAAGCTGCACCAGTGCAACAAATATAAAAACATAAAAATTGTACAAATCATTGATCTTTCAAAAATGATGTTCCCCATATTTTGACCTGGAACAACCTGAAGTACTGGAGTCTCCATTGGCAGTGTCTGAAGGGAAAGAGTCGGAGTGGGAAAACGGTCCCAGATAGCGGACATTCCCAGTGAGACAACAGGCCGAGAACAAACATCACTGTGCTGAAGGCTCAAGGATGTTTGAATTAAGTCTTTTATTTTGAAACAAGATCACAAATATACAGAAAAATTTCAAGGAATACATCATTATGAAAATCAAAGCTCTTACAAAAAACATTTGGCATTGGTCAAAATTAATCACAAGGTGAATTTTTACATTTAGATGCTCACATATTAAAAAGCCATAGAGTCACATTTTCAACTTGGAGGGGTGGAGTGCAGAGGGAATCGGAACCGGTCTCAGCAGCAACTCCACGGCTCCTTTTCCCGCTTTCTCCTGTGAACTTTAAAAGATCCGCTGTACGCTGGAGAGTTAGCCACTAGTGTCTTGTGTCTCTTCAGCATCGTCCCGACGGCAGTGACAATGTCCTCCACTTCACTCCGCTGAAGCAGCTCCTCTCCTTCATCTCGGTTTCCGTTTAAGCGTTTCTTAGGCAGGTCCTTGGCAGAAGTCTCAAAGAAAACCATCCCACGAGCCTTGGCGAAGTTCATCGCCAGCTCCTGGCTCACATGGCAGTCGGTTCTGCCGGCATCACGGAGATCGCTCTTATTCCCAATGAGGAACCTGAGGAGAAAGGTAACAAATGGAACGCGTCACTGTGGAGCTCCACAGGGCTTTGCACTTGGGACATTTTTCAAATTGCAAGCTTCCTGCAGGCTTTGTTTTGGGGAAACTTGACGTCTTATGCAGATCAACCAGTTTTAACCAATCATGTCTAAACCAACAGCTGAACTGCACCTATTAGACTAAAAGGAATTGGATTTGTTTATTGTAGAGGAGTAAATATTAAAATTAATAAAAATCAGATTTTAATTCAAACAAAAAGACAATAGACAAAGAATATATCCAAGATCAGTTCCTGTTTCTTATTTAATGGCTGACAGCAATGATAAATCATGTCATATCAAGTTTTGCAAAAGGTAATTTTGAAACTTAGTTTTTATTATGGAAACTGGCCTCAATATAGTTGATGCTGAGCGAGTTCTTTTATTTAAACATTTATTTCACCAGGAAAATCCCATTGAGATTAAAAAGTTACTTTGCAAAAGAAACTGGCAGCAGCACACAGATTACAAGAACACTCAAAGCAAAACCAGAAACCGTTAACGCCGTCATAAAAGTCAACACTGTTATAGTTCAAGACTTTAAAGTTCGTTTGTATTAAAACAGAAATCAAATCAATTCACTGTTTGTGCACAGTTATGCCAACTTCTGGGCTGATGCAAAAATAAACCAGGCATTTTTAAGAATTATTAAACAAGCTCTTGCATCTCATCTTTAAAAATAATTCTTCATAATATTATTTGTATTGCCACCATGAAGCCGATTTATTTCTAAAAGTTTCTGTTTTGCATTAAACTTCAGTGCTTTTACTTTAACTTACTTGGGTATTTCATGACCCAGAGAGTTCTGCCGACACTCTTCCACCCAGGCGGTCAGCCCATCAAAACTGGCCGGACAGGTGACGTCGTAAACAAACAGCACTGCGTGGACGTTCCGATAATAGTGCTGCACCATGGACTTCCGGAAGCGCTCCTGTCCTGCGGTGTCCCACAGCTGGAGCTGATCGGCGGGATGCAAAATGAGAAACAAGGGATTGAGTACGGAACCGAGATGTGGCCTTTTCTCAAAGTTAGGTGGCAGAGACAAAAACATTAAAAAAAAAAGAAGGGGGAAATGAATGAGACTGAAGGCAAACGGAGGAAAAGCAATCGCATGTTGAATTGGCTCCAAACAGGCAGAACAGAAGCAAAGAAAAGATGGCGTCATTCGGAGAAATAAGAGCGCGTCGTTTCTGATGGCGAGCAAAGGAAAGAAAAACACGTCGACTTTGACCTGGAGAACGTTCAGGTCAATATTTTGAAACGAGACGTTTCTTTCTTTTCTTCTTAGTAATTTAAAATTGACACAGCAGCAGGATGAGCGGCTGGACAGGTCCTTTTCACACCAGGACATCAGATGAGTCCGAAGAGAATTAGCAGGACTCAAAGTCCATCTCTTTTTGCTTGAACATGATCGTCTCAATCAATGAGTGTGGTACAGACTTAGACATTCGATCCAAAATGTCCACATCATCCTGTTTGGACTTGGAGCAGATTGCAGCGCTACGTTCCTCACCAGCAGGACAGACAGGAGAAAGATCTGGATGTCAAGTAAATGACTGATCCAATACAGTATTATGAGCTGTAATTGTTTTCTAATTGAACAGACAATCAGTCTTGGGTTTTCTTTGGTATAACGCCACAAGCTTAGCAAACTTTTCCTCTGAAAGTTACTCTCACTCAAAAATGTTTAATCTCCACCAAACTTTAATTTTTAAAGTATATACTCTGCCATTGGGCTTATAATTTACTAAGCTTTACTTTAACATTTCTTGTCTTTTCCTTGATCCTGATTTGAACAATAAAACTTCCCCACAGAATGATGCCGCCATGTTTAACCACAGAGGGACGTATTAATTGGACTAACATTGTACATATAATTAGCAAAGTTTTGCATCATCTCCATCAGATTCCCAATTTTATAAGTTGGCACAAAGGCCTGATTTAATAAGTTGCTCCTCAGACCTGTACAGGCTGCAAGAATATTAAAAAGTTCATTTATTTACCTCAGTGGCTCATTTCAGCTGAAACGCATCATATAAATTAAACACACTCCGATGTTTTCAAGCCTCATTTTCACAGTGACTTTCCCGTTAGAGGCCGTTGTTTTCAAAAGGTACGTTTAATTCGAGAGACGAGCCTCATCGGAACCCATATTCTAATTTACTGAGATGCAACCTGCAAACGCCGACATTATACTGTGTGCTTCCTCAGACCAACCCTGTCTCACTCATCTATGGCAACTCGTTAAGCCCAATTATACTCCTCATGAATAACCTTCTGAAGGCGATTCATGAAACGTCGTCCACGTCAGGCGTGTGTCTGGTTTTCACAAGCTTCAGATTTGCGCTTTCCAAATTTCCAGGCTGACTAATGTTTTTTTTTTATATACATTTTGTTGCAGCATGATGTGTTAACGGCATATATTTGAATATTTTGACACAAATCTCCTGATTTTGACAGGAAAGATCAAACGCCATCAATCAACCTATGTTTACTTGAAAGTAATATTCCATATGAAGAAACAAAGCAACAACTCCCATCAAAACCGATGTTTGTAGATGTTCGAGAAAATCAGATGTTTTTTGCAAAGAATGGGCACATATCAGTCTTTTGATCTGCAAAGCAAAGACAAACGTCAAAGCTTACAGCTGTAGCTGCTGTGTGGTTTTACAAAGCACTGACTGCAAGCACTTGTACAAACAAAACAAAAACATATGCATCCTTTTCCTTCCCTTCCCAATAACACTCCAGCTTGTGTTTACCCATCACATCAAATGCAAAGTTGTTGTTTAACGATAAAATAAAAATCACCATGACATCTTGAATCTAAGGCAGATGAGTTTTGCTATTGAGCAACACGACACTCCTCCCATCAGAGACCAGAGGGGGGGAATCAAACCATCTCCTCCGAACGGCATAGAGCAGAAAAGTTAGACACTTCCTCTGTCATGTGTCAATTTCAAAACACTCAGGAAACCAACCAACACCCACACACATCGTTTTTAAAATTATTTTTATGGAGAGCTTATTGCCATGTCTGCAGGATGCAGCTTCTCAACAAATCACATTGTTGAGAATCACAACAAATTAGATGCACTGGTGAGGTTCTCACACACACGCACCACTAAAATTACTTTTCCACGCAGTGATTTATAAGTTGCAGACACACAAAGTCCGGCTCATTTTCTGCCATCCTGGGAATTTGCTGCTCAGCTGAGAACAAGCAACAGCTCCATGAAAAAGAGGAAGAAAATACCAAAAATGTTTTAGCTTGAGAACGATCTATGCCTTGCGTAAAAAAAAGGAGGAGAACGTTTTGGCACATTGTACATGTCTGCACCGCCTTCGGGTGATTTTAACTTAAAACGAGTAACAAAAAAAAAAAAGTCTCCCCTTACTTTTATTTTCTCTCCATCAACTTCCAGCGCTCTCTCGCGGAAGTCCACCCCGATCGTGGCCTCAGTCCTGCGGAGGAACTCTCCGGCGCACAGTCGGTGCGTCAGGCAGGTCTTCCCCACGCCGGAGTCTCCAATCACCAGCACCTTGAAGGTCCGACAGCGGCTAATCAGGGAGGACACGCTGCCCAGAGAGCTGGAGAACTCAAGAGAAGACTCCATGAACCCGGATCCAAACTCTGTGACTCCAGTGATTCTGGGACAAAAGCTTCCCTTTAATCAGGTCCGTCCTTTTTGACCAAAAGCTGCTCAGCCTCACTCCACGGCGCTGGACGACCGCGTGGGTGACAGAAGAGGGGAAGTGGGCCGTCTTTGCTTCAACATCTGTGTTTGATTTATCGGAGGAGCCAGAGGGCGGAGAGTTCATCGGACACAGACATCGAGACCTGACATGTTGATTGATGGGGCGAAGTTTTGAATTCCTTTTCTTAACACGTTTCACATAAGCACACAGACAACAGACAACCCGAGTGTGTGCAAAAGCTTTCCAAAGGAAGTGGCACTTCAAAAAATGATAAGTAAGTAAATAAATATTGCTGAATCACGATCGACAATTTTAACTGTTCATCTCATTTGGAATACAAGCAACTTTTAGATGTGCCTCTGCTGCACCACACCTGAATAGAATAATTAGGTCGTTAGCAGGGCTCTGGAGAACTGATCCACACAAGGTGAAGGTAATTAAGCCATTTCATTCCGGTTTTTTTGTACCTGTGGCACATCTAAGAACTGCAGGACAACCGGCCCTTGAGGACTGGAGTCTGACGCCTGTGATTTACTACAATCCATCATCAAATAACTGAAATCGATCGTAACCGATCGTAACGATCAGCGTAACCAATCAGACTTGGTTACGCTGATCGTTACGATCGGTTACGATCGATTTCAGTGATTGGTTACGCTGCACACTGCAATCCCCTCGCAGTGTTAACGCCGCCTACTGGCGTAGGACTGAAAAAAAGGTTACAACTAGTTAAATGAATACAGAATGACGAACATAATTTAGATTTGTATTTATTCTCACATTTAGCCATGTGGTTATGGACTATTTTAATGTTGCGTTCATCGTAATGTGGAGTGATTTCATTTAAGTCGTCACAAAACAAGCATTTAATGAGTTCTTTGTTTATTGAACAGTGACACCGACTCCGCAGCGACCTCTACAGGAAACAGATTCACCTTCAAGAATGTTCAAAGTTTCTGCATCACATTAGTTTATCCTCCCGTCCAAAGTAGAAGCACTTTTTTGTGTCAAATCTATTTAAAATACAAGCGGTTCGTTTTCCCATCTGAGCATTTCAAAAGTGAGAAAAGTCTATCAAAGCTTTTCAGAGAATCTAGATTTACAATAGAAGGCAGCAAAAGATGCACAAAAACTCTGATTTTTTTTCTTTTGTTTTTAATACAAAAATCCAGAGATATCATACATCACCACCTCAGATTTCATCTTTCACATTAGAACCCGAATGAGAGGAAAAAGGGGAAGAAAAGTTCCTGAAACTGAGGGGAACAGAAGAGGTAAAATTGTGTTGTGACACCTTCCCTCAACAGGCTTCAATGCTGATCTCTGACCGTTCCGAGAGCCACTTCAGGTACGAGGTCCCTCTGAAGGACGCGTTAAAAATGCTAATTTTCTTTTCAACAGAGCGCTGACATGCAGATAAAACCATTTCTAACTGCAACAACAACAACTACACACGGGCCTCTGCTTACAGGATCAGTGGATCCACAAATGTATCAAAGCCCGATTAGCGTTCGTGGTTCCACTGACCCTTTGTATGGACAGGAAGGTGACTATGGTATTGCTTAGGTTTACCCATCTCTGTCATAACCATGTAGGGGAGAAAAAAAAAAAACAACAACACAGTAGCAGTGTATTGGAAACAGAGCGCAACACAATCTTTTACAGCTTTTATTCTGTGCTACAAGGTGCTCTCCAAAAAAGATCAGACGGGATTAAATGTTCCCAAGTTGAACCCGGAGCGGTGAAGGAAGCACATTCTGATGGAAAACTGTCCACACGTTGCCGTGTCTCCGCGGGGGATCGGGCTCTTTCTCCCAACTCTCCGCAGACGCTGAAGTGAGTTTTAGAGCGGATACAGATGCGCCTGCAGCCGCTGGATGTCCTGTTCAGCTGGCTGCAGACCGGAGACCAGATCCGCTCCGTCCCACATCATAGAGCGACGGCTGTGTCTCGTTTCCATATAAATGAGATATTCTTTTTAAAACAAGGGAACACAGTTATGCTATAGATGTTTATTTGGAGTCCCAACTCAAGTGGCTGTAAATTCAACGACCCGAGCCAAAACCAGCAATCTGTGTCTCTGTGTCACAGTTTCACCCATCTGTTTCACGATGACTATTTATTTTCAAGTTCAACTTGGTTGCAGACTGTTAAAAAGTAAAATGTTTGCTCCGCCATCTTCCTCTTTTTCCCCCCCCTTTTGACCGACAAATACATACGCACGCACTCGGCACACACACCCACACAGTCCTGAAGTTCACCCACATGGGAGAGAGCCAAGCCATGCCAGGTCAGACCAGATTAAGCTGAGCCAGAGGACCGAAACCGCCTTTTGCTTCCTGTTTCTGGCTCTTTAAAAAAAAAAAAAAAAAAAAAAAAAAAAAAAAAAAAAAAATGTCTGCCTGGCGTACCACAAGGCTCTGTGCTCAGCCCAACTCCTTTTCTTATGCGCTGCTCTTCTGCGGCGCTCACATCTCGTTGGCTAGCTCCTCCGTTTCTGTGGAAACGTCTCCGTTCGCCATCTTTGTGTTCTCCTCGTAGCCGGGGGGCATGAAAGCTAACGTGTAAGGGTAAAGCTTGTGACACTCGGCACGGTAGGACTCCGCGTGTTCTTTACAGTCTCCCAGCGAGCCGCTCCGAAGACAATCCAGGACTTCTGTGCAGGTCTGTGTTTCAAAGGAAGAGACGGACACGGGAGAAATGAGGAAGCAGCTCCAAATTGTTCAGGGTTGCATTTATTTTGAGCCAAAAAAAAAAAAAAACGCTAAAATGCTAGTCTTGCTTCTTCTTATGCAAAAATTTTTAAGAGTAATAAATGAATAAAATAAAAATCTTTAAAAATAAATTATTAGAAACTACCTAAATTAGTAGAGTGACAGTGTAAGTAGTGTTACTGAAAGATATCAAAAGTAGAATCTTATCTGGAACCAAGTGAATGCGTACTTGTATAGTTCTGTTGTTGAGTGACTCGTCCAGTGATGCGGCCAGTTCTGCTGCTTTCGTTTCCGTTGACGAGTCCAGATACACCATCATCTTAGCAGCTGCAGGACGAAGACAACGTAACTTTGAGGGAATGCAACGCCATGTTTGTAAAACAGAGCAGCTGTTTCTCCTGCATTGAGCCAAGTTTTAAACTTTGTAGAGTCGGTGCAGTGAACAAACTCGCATGAAGTGGAATAATATTTGATTCTGCAATATGCTCCCCACACCGATGACGCTATGGATACTTGTCTAAGTTTTGCCTTAAAGCAGAAAAATATTTTTGCAAGAAGCATATTTTAGATCAAAGACGAGAGTCCTGAACTAAGTTTAGGTTTCACTCCGACATCTTTTGCACATTGAGCCAAGCGGCAACGAAAAGGACACAACGACCGGCTTACAATTCAATAAAGAACCACGAGGGAGCAGCATTGTTACTAAATGACATGATCAAACTGGTTCTAATGTCATGACATTTGCTCACCAGCCAGTCGGTGTGGTATGGAGTCAGAGTGCTTGGTGAGGTAGGCCTGGTTGAAGCTCTTGGCGTTGCTGTCTCCAAACAGCCGGGTGATTTCCTGCTTCAGCACCGTCCTGACCACGTCCGGCAGCTCCTTGCTCTCCGAAACTGAAGGAAGACAGAAGACGAGACATGATGGTCATTGTAGAGGAGGAGAAGTGTTCGCTACGAAGCAAAACAGAACTAGAAACTGGGCCTTACCTCCTTTAAAGAAGCGCACCAGACACTGGTGAAGCCACGGGTGGTCCGGATCGATGCTGAGGGCTCTCTTCACCGACTGGAGCATCAACAGGGATTTTTCTACAAGGAGAGCACAGATTAGCAAAGGATGAAACAGAGAACAAGCTTTTAAAGTCGGAGGAGGAGAAAAGGCGGCTAGCCAACCTTTCCTGAAGTAAATCTCAAAGGCCAACAGGTGCGTCTCAATCTTGTCTTTAACCAGGTGCTTCAGCGGCGTCAGGAACTTGACTGCTTCCTCCAGCGGACTTTCTACCTGCAAAAGGACAGAACCAATAATCACGTTAATATCTCCATCGGTTTCTGATAATCTGCTCCCTTTATGTTCCGTCACCAACCTTGACCAGTTTCTCGGGAATGAGCTCCTCTTTTGGCCCTCCGATTTCCTCGTCGTCATCCTCCTTCTTCTTCTTCTGGTTCTTCAGCTGCTTCTCCTTCTCTGCGTTCTTCTTCTCTTCCTCCAGCTGCGCCTTCTTCTGGGCTCTTCGCTGTTTGTTCCTCAGCTTCTTCAGCTCTTTATCAGACAGGTTGGCTGGAGAATAAAAGGCGCAAAGAGGAACTTAAAGCTGAATCAAACATTTTCAGCCTTTGTTTGCTGAACTGAAAGAATGAGTGTGAACAATGATCTCAGCCTGATTTTAATTTTTTTTTCCTCACCGGTGTCCGCCTGCAGCTCTTTGCTGTCGTCCGTCAGGGGATTGTCATGGAGGCTCAGGTAAATCTGGATCGCCGTGGTGGCGGCCTTGTAGTAGAACGGATGCATGCGGAGAACATCCTCCAGCTTCAGGAGGTCCACGTAGGAGCGTAGCGTCATCTTCCTCATGCAGTAGGTGTGGAAGTCGAACTGGTCGTCTGTGATCTCCACAAAATGCTGGCCAGAGCAACGAAGAAGAGTTTTAGCTCAAACAGAGGAGTGACGCTCGACGGAGCGGCAGGAAGCAGGTGAAGTAAAGACTAACCCTCTCGATCTCGTGACACTTCTTCAGGGCTTCTCCAAACTTGTTCATGGCTTTGTAGGCGAGCGCACATTCGGTCTGGAACCACATGCACTGCATCTCGTTCAGGTTCTCCACCGCTGACGCCCCCTCCTGGGGGAACACGAGAAACACAGGCAGCTGTAACTCAGTTCACTCTGGGAGAACATCCAAAGTAAAGCTGGTACAACACAAAGAGCAGCTTTTCAATAGGGTTATCCAATTAGGGCTGCAACTAACGATTATTTAATGATCAGTTATTCTGGCAATTAATCAAATTAAAAACAAAGGCGCACTGAAGAGTTCTTAAAAGCAAAATGTATATATTTTTGTAGTTTTGGATTTCCTACTGCTCTGAACAGCAAATGGCTATTTTTTAAGGAGTCTACACTCCAGATAGCAACTGATTACTAATATAGTTGATTATTGCAATAATCAATTCATCACAATTAATCTGATTAATCACTTCAACCCTAATCACCACCACACTATAATTTCAGCAGAAAAGAAAAAACGCTTTATATTCAAAGCATTTTTGATCCTCCAGCAACCTTTTTAGAAAAATATAATAATTACACCCATTGTCTTAACAGAGGCAAAGCCATCGAGTAGTGAGCTTCGCAGCTCACATTTGGAGAAAAACTAATGACTAAACATGTCTGCAACACACCAGCAACCTCTTGACATTTCTCACCCGTGTGAACTTGGAGCACATTTCCTCCGCCTCTTTGATCATGCCCGCCTTCAGCATGTACTTGGCACACTTTGAGTTGATGAACCGGTCGGCGGTGTCCAGAGCCTGGGCCTCGTCCATCCACTGAGCCGCCTCTCTGATGTTCCCAGCGTGCTGCGTCAGGGAAGAAGACGGTCACGCGGGGCAACAGAGCAGCCCTCGACTGAAGCGCGCGCGCACACACACACACACTCTCCCAGACGTGTGGCGTGACGTTTTGCTACCTTGTAAATCTTGGCTTTGATGAGGAAGAGTTCGATGAGCGTGGGCGTGCTCTCGATGGCGGTGTTGATGTGTTCGAGAGCCAGGGTCTGCTGGCCGATCATGTCGTAGTGCTGAGCAAGGAAGTACTGCACCCAGAGCAGCGTGGTGGGAGGCTCCTCCTTACCGTCATCTGCAGCAAGCGAAAACGTCTTAATGCACGTTTTTTGTCAAGGGCATGAAATTTATTAACTAAATTATTTCCCGCTTACCATTCTGGCTGAACATTCGACAGCTTTTCAACGACGTTTCATAGCTGACCACTAATTCCTCTATAATTGCCACCTGAGAAGAGTAAGAACCAAGGTGATCTCAATGGCAGAGGGAAAAATGAATCATGTTTCTTTTAATCCTTTCAGTTTCACAATAATTTCATCTCTTGCTGCAATATCTCACCTTTTCTTTGTCACCGTACAGCGATTTGAGCGTGGTGAAGACAGGCGGGCAGCCTTTACTGAAGTTCATCCTCAGGTATCTATCCAGGCACTCCCTGAACTTCTCACCTGCACATAAAGAAAAATTCAGTTTTCAAAAAGAAAAAAAGAAGGAATCAGTAACACTAGAAAGCACTTTAGAGAGTCTCTAAAATGATCTAGTTTAAGCAAAAGTCGGTGAGTTACTAGATGTACCTGAGAGGAAGTTGAGCGGCAGCCTTCGAGGAACCAGCCCCTTAGGAAACTTCTCCCAGGTTTCTTCATAGATCTTGAGTCTTTCCTCAACGCTGCCTGATGAAAGAAACTACTTATGAGCTGCGTCTCATAAAACCAGTGTGATTAACTATCATGTTCAGCTCCCAGGTTAATCCTACTGGGTTTCAGGGCTTTCTCCAGGCCGTGGTAGTAGGACCAGTTCTCCGGGTTTCTCTCCTGCAGACGCCTGTACACCTCTGTGGCTTCATCCAGACGCTCCAACTTCAACAGCAACTCTCCTGCAGGAACAACACAGTTCAGCTCAGCGCAAATTACTAATTAAATCAGAAACATGTTCCATGCCGTCATGCTGTAAAAGTGCAAATCACGCAGGACGCCGCCTCTTCATGACTGGGGTCGGCCACGCCTCCATTATTGGGCTTTTGACTAAATATCTGTCAGCCAAAGCTGAGAAGACCAGATTTTATTTCTCATGTTGAACGTTAAAATGATTGTAGTTTCTCTACTAACACTGTCAATTTTTACTGGACTGAATAAATTAGTTGTAGGTTTTCCTTGAAAATGTGAAAAACAAATAACCATTTACTTTTTTTCCACACAGTTACATGTTTCGCAGCAGACGGTTATTTAAGTTGCACCACATGTTCCTGTTTAAACGAACTCTGTTTGAGAGGGATGCGAAATAATGATCCAAAGCAATCCAACATCATAGAGCTGAATATTTAGTAATAATATTGTACATCTTGTAAATCAAGGTGGGCAGATTCAATCCTGGAACACCAGATTCATTTGATCTTATATTTAAGTAGGAGAAAATGTGAAACAATGTTCCAAACCGAGCAGAGTTAAAAACTGGTAGAAATGCTTAAAGTTTTTTCAATATTACTGAACTCGCTGTAAACAGTACAAATTAAGAAAATGATAATAAATCGAGGAATTATTTGACGCTTTATTGCAGAGATATTTGACACCGCCGTCCTTCTGAACCCGGACAAATTCCTTATTTCAAATATTTATGACTCAGATGGGACAGCTACATTTTAAATTAAATGTAAAAACGGCCTGTCATACTCGCTTGCTCCTCATGTTGGGCAGCAAAACCCAAACCAGTAGCTGCTGTTGGTCCACAGTGGAACAAAGTGACTGGAATTCAAACACACAAAAACATCCCCACAGCATGATGCTGCCACCACCATGTTGCACCCACAGCCTCACCCGATCGGAGCACCTTCTGCTGCAAGCTGAAAGTGTGGATACTTTTTGCGAGGCAGGGCGGAGACTCACCTCGCGTCTCCTCCACGGCAAGTTTGTCGCAGATCTGCTTCTCGTAGTTGGACAGATGATCGAGGGCCTCCTTGTACAGACCGGCCTCTCTCAGCACCTGGTTCTGGTACAGCAGCAGCTCGCTGTACTCGTAGTCCACCTTGTCCGGAGACGTCTGGGCGGAAACAGGCAGGGAAAGGCCTACGTGAGTTTTTCTGACCTATGGAAACCCGTGGAAGCCGCTGGCTGCCTTTGCGCCGGACAGGAAACTGCGAACAAGTTTATAACGGCGTCTGCTTGTCGTGCTACAAACGAGGGCACAAAGGCAGGAAGCGGGCTAATCTCATCAGACAAAGAGGGTAAAGCTCCACTGCTGGTCAGATTTCAGAGTCTGGTATTTAAGCAGGAAAAAAAAAAAAAAAGCCTCTTGTGTGAATTAAACGGCAGCTGTCAAACAACAGCTTGACAAAATCCGCCAGCAAACTCTGTTCTCGTCTTATAGAGCGGCCTTCACTGCATCTCACCTGCTGTGTTTTCCTGAACTCTTCAATGATTTTTGCAGCCATTTCGTAATCTTCAAGAAGGTGATAGGCGATGGCGTATCCGATCCAAGAGGCCCGCTGGGCGGGGCGCAGCTGCAGGAGCTGGTACCTCGTCTCCTACAGAAACAAAGAAAATAGTTATGTCTTCTTCAACTTTGAGTTCTGATACGTGAAATTATTTGATGTTTGGAGGAGGAAAAGGGGTTTTGAGCCAGTTTGTCCACTGTGGTTCTTAAAAACCAAAATAAAATGTTTTTGATTGCACAACAAGAAATAATAATTACAGAAGTTTTTTCATAAGTAATTTCTACA
This sequence comes from Poecilia formosa, assembly GCF_000485575.1. NCBI lineage: Eukaryota > Metazoa > Chordata > Actinopteri > Cyprinodontiformes > Poeciliidae > Poecilia > Poecilia formosa. The sequence goes on from NW_006799950.1 coordinate 3,750,703, forward strand.
ATAGGCATTTAAAAGCAAGTATGCTACCCATCTACCTTCATTTTCCATATTTATAGAAAAAGCTCACTTCATTCTACAAAATCGTTTGTAACAGAATTGGTTCTAAAATTTGAAAACAAAAACACACTGTAGTTTAATTTTGTTCACTTTCATAAGAAAACATTTTATGAAGAAATATATTCAAAAACAATGTTTGTTTTTTGACACTCCATTTGATTTTTATTTTGCAGCAGCCAGGGGAAAAAGTGGCTCTTTGAATGGAAAAGGTTGCTGACCCCTGCTGTAGAGTGGAGCGTTTTGCTGAGTCATGATGGCCATGATGCTGGTTTGCTCTAAAGCCTTTTTGAGAGAAGCTTTTTACAATTTCATTCATATTTTTAATCCCTTCAACCAAAACATTTATCTCTGCACTCTGTTCACTCACTAGATGTGAATCCCAGGCTGAGATAATCGTGAAATGTGAGGACTAACACACTGAAGTCTTGAAGGGCCTGAGGCATAGTGACGAATCAATCTGTGCGTAATCACAAACAATCTTTCTTTGCCGACAATTGAGTTTTTTTTCCTTTCTCTTTTTTTAACTCAAGCCAAAGGTCAAACATTTTCCCAGCTTATTTCTCACAACAGGGCTAGCTGGGCTCAAGAGGATTTGATTTGGCTGGTCCACCTCACCCTGTATCCCTCCAGGTCCCTCATCTGGATCTGCAGCAGCGACAGATCTCTGAGGATCTGCAGGTTGTCCTTATCCCACTTCAAAGCGTTGCGGTAACACTTGATGGCCTCGTCGTACTTCTTGTCGGAGCGCTGCAGTAAACCGTAGACGTGCCAGCCTGCGACGCGGGGGGAGAGTTAAGGAAAGAGCACACATTGTTCGTCCAAAGCGTCTGAGGTCAGGAGACAAACTGTATGCGTCAGGGAGCTCTGGTCAGGGCAGTGGGCCTGTCAAAGCACAGCCTTTAGGTCAGCACTGTCCCAACACATTTTTCAGGTCCAATTTCAATACTTTTCACAAGTTTTCAGTCCATTTTTTTTTTAAGTATAACTGTCAAAAAGCACCAAAAAGTCACTTTGGAACTGTTATTGAATCAGGGTTTAAATTCAGCTTTTACATTTTTGGAATAAAACCAGGAAGGAAGGAAAGACATAAGGGGAATTTAAATATTTAAATGAGTAACAAACGAGGAGACCAAGAAAATAAGGCAGCAAAGAAGAAAAGATGGAAGCAAGTGTATAGAAATTAAGAAAGGAATGTAGAAAGAAGAGTTAGGCAACCCTGAGGAATAAAGTTTGTAAATACAGAATCGACTTTTATCCAGACTATCAGTGAACCAATAATTTTAAAATCAGTAAAACTTGACGGTCAAAACAAAAAGTCACTGATGAGAATAAATAATTCAAACAGACTAAACCATGCAATGATATGAAGTAATAATACCTGGTGAATTGATAAAACAAACCCCGTTAAATCGACTAAATCACTGCAACAGATCACATTAATTAAGGGACTTTGCTGCCAAGCATTTGCTCCCTGAAAGCTCACACTTGATTTATGAGCAGGCGGTTCCTTTTGGTTCACTCCACACGCAGCTACTTACTCGAGATAAGAGCAGACTGAGCCTACAGAGATACCAGCGAGCCCGCTCAGAGATGGGGTGTTGCTGAGGTAACCCTTATCTGCGCAGAGGGTGCACAAATTTTACACCGGGCCTCAGAATGACAGGAGAGGCCGAAGCTGAGCCGTGTTGACAGGATGCGCTGCAAGACGAATTCAACCCAGCGGTTCTGTTGCATAACACACAGCGTAGAGACCGAACGCGCCTCGAGTTAGGATACAGACGTGGCTCTTGAGGTCGTTGCGAAGGCCTCTCCTCACCAGGTCGTAGGCCTCCTCCTTCTTCCCCAGGCAGTTGAGGGTCAAGCCCTTCATTGCCAGCGTCTCTGCAGCAGGAATACGACACGGCAAAGAGTGAAGAAAGCGTCGAGGGGGAAAATTTCTATCAGACGATACTTTTCTTACCTCCGTGTTCTGCAAATTTGGAGTTGGACAGGATCTGTTTGCAGAACTTGAGCCCATTTCTGTACTGTTTGTGCTCGTAACATCGCTGTGAAAGGAAAAGGGGGAGAAAAGACATTAGGCTACAGAGACGACACCGATATCCACTCTAAAACTCTCAAAAATGGTGATAGTCTTTCCTAAGAAGTCAAATGAAATGTGAAATTACTATCTGAACTGAAACTTCAAAGAAATCCACAGAAAAACTGATGAGCGTTTTCCACCTCTCGTATCTGCTTCACACTTTACATCCTTATCCAGACAAATCAAAGCATCTCAGTAGATTAGAACGCTCACTGAATAGCTTAGTTATCTCAGAAATTCAATTTTAGGCAAAACGTCACCTTCACACACACTATGCTGCATTCCAAGCATAGTGTGTGTCCATTCTGTCCATTGTGATGATTATTGATTACAGCTAATGCAAACGCCAAATTCCGTTTCACAGAAAGTTAGATTGCACACAAGCAATACAAAAAAAAAAAAAAAAAAGGATTTTTAAAATTAGAAATGATGACTAGACATAAAGGGGCTGATGACTGCTAGGCTGACAGTGATCCAGCAGGAAAGTCACCGACACCTTCCACGAGGAAGCTACGCCAAAGAAGCTGGCTGTTCCCAGAGCGCTGCATCCGTCTGCCTGGAACTCTCAGAGCGCTTCCCGCTTCCTTCTGCTGACAAGCCTCATGGAGATTTAATCTTCCACCAGGAATCAGTGTCTTACCACACTGCCAAAAAAGCAACGATATCTGCTCCAGTGAACATGGCGTCACTGTCTGCTTGGCCTGAAAATGGTGTCGACAACCTTATAGAGAAGCTACCAAGAAGTTTGCAGCTGAAAATTAGCGACACCAGACCCAACGACGCAAACTTCAGATTGCTATCAGACCACCTTTAAAACCTCAGCAGCGCCGCAGTCACCTCCATGCCACGCTGCACTGACGCAGCAATTCATGCAAAAGGACCAGCTAATAATTAAATGCACACGCTGCACATAAACTTTTAAAACAAACACTTCTGTGTTGAAAAGCAATTTTACTGATATGCTGTAATGTTTTTATTTTTTAAATTATGAGAAATAAATGCTTGATGGATGTCTCTGATGAAGCTACATGTGATTTTCTGTAAATTAATAATTTCTTTGAGGATGATCTAATTAATTGGGAAACACCTGCAATTACATTTACATTACTATTCCTCCCCATTAGTAGAAAAAAAAACAAACATTTCTCCTTTTTCCGAAACGCAGAGGTTTAGAAACGCCAAGCGTTTTGCCCGGAAGCTTCATCTAGGGACGCCGTTGAACAAACGCCACATCGCCTCTGCTGCTAAGCTGATTAGTGGCTGTCGGGCGTGACAACGGGGTTTTTTTTTTTTTTTTTTTTTTTTATAAGAGAGGAAGAACTAATGTGGCAGATGGCATTTCGCTGACCCACAAACCGCTAAAATTAAACAAAAAGGAAGAAGGAGGACGACATGAGCTTCGCATGCCACAGTTGGCTGGAACATGAGCTTGTTTATGACCCAAAATGCTGCCGAAGCGCAACATGTGGGGTAGACAAATAAAAATGGATAGTGTAGGGGTTTTCTGACAGTTTTTGGCTTTGATATTTTTTTTTCCCTCTACATTTGTTTGTGCTGGACGAATACGTTTCTGAATATCAACTGCAATCCTGCTTCATGCATGAAAAGCTGATATATCCCAAAACGAGCCGTCGGACGGCATAAATTGTTATGCATGTATGACAATAATATAAAATCGAATGTGTGAAAACACACTTCCTCTTAAACAGAGGAACTTCCCTATAAGCTTTACAATTACATAAAAGTGAAGAATCCTGCAGAATTGGTGAAATTTCACATTACAAATAATTTTTATTTTAACAAAAGAAAGAGAGAAAAAAAAAAGCCATGAACGCTGATGACGCCGTAAGCATCTGCGTATTTTAATATAAATTTAGCAACATTAACACAACCAGCTGCGCTCTCTCGGCATGCTCCTCACAAAAATAACTCAGCCCCCTGAGTTGGAGAGAAAATCTGCCAGAGCATGTGGCTCGAGGCTGCAGGGGCTCTCTGCCGGTGCCAACGTTTTGAGTCTGACGAAACTTTTCAAAGCCTGTTTTCAGCGATGACACCACATTCTGTGTGAAAGGAAGTCAGACTGAAAGAGAGAAAAAGCTCTGCCACAACAAGCTTTAATGTTACGAAGCACTTCATACCATGCTGGCTGGAAGCTGACTTTCATATTGCAGAAATGCTCAGTTTAATTAATGTTGCAGCTAAATTCAGAAAAATCGTTGGTGAGATCAGAAACTTTTCTTTGTTCTATTGCTAAACATCTGAGCATAGTTAAACAGCAGCCAATAAGATCAAATGATGTTAGGAACGCCCCGAGCTGTCACTAATTACATTGGGATCAGATCTCATGTGTGTCTGAAAGCCAGTATTTGCTGGTTTTACTAATGTCTTTAAACACGATAATGGAGTTCACATTTTAAAGACCAAAAGTTTGAAGCATTTGCTGATCGAAGCAACAAATGGATGAAACACAGCAACATTCCTGTACCCTCTTCAGCCTTCCCGTTACCTGCTGAAAGTCTCGCTCTCCCTCACTCTCCTGCACACAAATTAAAATGCAGACATGCCTCACGCTTAAAACAATGCAGTTTTCCTTAAATAGCTTTCTACATATCTACGCCCAATAAGTAAATAAATGAATAAGTCAACTTCCACGCCCGAGTATGATGTCATTGAAACTTTCTGGCATTTGGATATGGTTCGGGCAAAAAAGTCTAGAATTTTGAGTTCCAAATAGGGCTGTAGTGATACAATAATCTCACGATACGATACATGATATTCTGCTTACGATACGATATATATTGCGATATTCAGCAAACGATACAATTCAATACACTTTTGCGATTTTCTGAAAGATTTTAGAGGGACAGAGTGATTTTGGTGACATTTTGTGACTGTTATAGAGTTGGATTGAATTCATTTAACTGAAAACTGATTAAAAGCATGTCCATGGACACAGACTTAAAGTCGACAGCTGGACAAAATGAATCAAAGAAGTGGTGAGAAAACATGTTTCTTTTAATTGAAACATTACAAACTGTAGCTTACATGCATTTGTAAAGTAAATAAAGTGCACCAAGTACCCTGCTCTGAATAGTTTGATACCTTTTTAACCTTGACACTTAAAATCTGAAGGAATCACTCTAAACCTGATGACCTAATCACTCTCCCGGTGAAGCAAGCAGTGAGTGAGCAAGGTGACAGTTGGATGTTACGATACTTGCAGATGAATATCGATTTTTTTCTAAGAAAGAAAATATCGATATATATCGCAAAATCGATAGTTACACTGCCCTAGTTCCAAAATGGTCAGTACTGAAAAGTAAAGTAAATAAAAATATATACGAGTTTGGCCAAAAGAAAATTTCTCAGAACATTCTTAATTACTTAATATAGAAAAGATGTCTTGAAACAAATAGATAATTTTGCAGGTGCTCTTAGAGGCCTTGACATTCCTGGGTTTTAAAGGAAGGTCATTCTGTGACACATGACAGATGTGCAATGCGGCAGCTCAGGGTTTGAGGTGCCGCACAGCCAATTGTCTGCTATGTTTGGCTGAACAGTTGAAACAGAAAAGTTTAGAAATCAGCCACCAGAGCTTGTTGGCTAGTCATGCTACGTCACCTCTGCTCCACAACCCAAAGCTTTAATGTTGATTCATTGTGATCACCTTTATATTGTGCACAACATAAATACTATAATGCTGTGCCTTTCTTAACCAAATTGTAATTTTGTTTCACATAGATGTGCAAAGTCGAAAGATAAAAGCTAACCTGCAACAGTTAAAGCAGCCAACAGACTTGGCTGCTCTACAAGTGGAAAAGCTTTAAAAAAAATAAACACAACACCCTGATAGTGAAACATCCAACTTTTAACACAAACCAATTCTATATGTTCTAAAACTTATTCTACAAGCATCCTATTCATCCAATATTATGCTGCAGATCCCCTTTGGGAAATTAGGAATAAAGTATTTCTCTGTGCACTCCTAACAAGAGCTGGAGAAGAACCCAAGAGGAAAACCAAACCCAGATTTTACATTATTTTTTTAAAAAGAGAAATACGATTGTCTGATTTCTCTTTTTTTTTTTTCTGCAATACTCTTAATGCTGCTAAAGTCACACTGATGTTTATTTGACAAACTGGCACACAAATAACTGTAACATCTTTTTTTTTAGGGGGGGGGACATACTGGACACGCCATTAGCCAAGCACCACAGCAGGAAATCATGAGATTCATAATATTATTGTTGACTGTATTGTAGTAGCATTAATACACTGACACATTTGCAATAACTTGTGCAGAACCATGTAGTTAGTATATCGTCCAGTTTCATAAAGATTATTATATTAATGAAGAAGAACTATTCTGCTCATTTCAACCCTTCACCCCGTTGTATTTCAGCCTTCATAAATATTTTTTAAGGATGTGAAATCTGAGCCGTTTCCCACCCAAAGTTTCATACAGACCAGTCGCTAATTCATAGCTGCGAGGGGGGAATTATGTACCGCTTTGACAGCTGATGATTTAAAGTAATAGTTTTACAATTTGTCAGCTGTAGCTATTTGAGATCATAGGCACCAATAAATAAGTCTTAGCAGGTTGTTTAGAGTCACTTTCAGACTATAACATTTAACTTAATTAATTGTATGGGAAATTTGAACACTTCTTATTAAGCACTTAATGACCAAAATAGTAAGACCGAGTCAAAATTGTCAATTTTACGACCAATAATAGCTTTAATACCACACAACACCACAATGCCATGTGCAGAAGTGATTAGTTTGAAAATTCAAGTGCAGATTACAGTCTTTTTTTTTTTATGCAGCCCGTTGTAGACCTGCTGACTGGTAGCGGTCTGCTAAATGAGGTCAACATCCTCTGGCTCCCTACAGAGCCACCGGCTCTCAAAACAATCATGTTTATCTGAACCGGATAATGGTGATTTACCTGCACACACTGGTTCCTGGAAAGTGTGTCGCTACTGTACAAATACCCGCACTAAAGTACAATAATATACACAACACAAACCGTGGTAGAAGTATAAAGCAGTCCCTTCGGTGAGAATATGATCAAACCGAGGCAAAGCTTGATTAGTAATTTTGTGCCACACCTGTCAGCGTGCAGACAAGTTCACAGCGAGGCTACAGGCAGATGCATACATGGAGCACAGGGATGGATGAACAGGCCTAAATCCGCTACAAACACGGTGACACGCTCACACCGCTCCTGGCTGTGCTTTTCCTCCGTGCAAAAAAAAAAATAGCACAACCCCAATCTGCCCTGATCTAATCGCGAGCAGCAGCTGCAACAGCGCAAAAAAGACTTTAATCAACACTAACTGACAGACCGCTTACCCCAGCTAGCGAGGCTGACTAGCTTTAGCCGATTAGAAACCCCGAAATTTCCCGAAAACTTTAGAGCAGCCCTAGTTTCTAATGTAGGACATATAACAGATAGCGTGCCCGTCTGTATTCGATAAAAAGTGAAAAGGCAAACGCCACATTACATTCAGAAATGAGCCATTAGGTGAGAAAGTGGAAGCTAACTTGGAGGCTAACGTGTGGCTAGGGAGTTAGCTTACATGGAGGCTGTTTGTTGTGACAAACGGCGGGGCCTGACGCTAGCTGACTGTCAACTGTGCATAATATCAGCCACACAACTGCACTATTCGCAGTGGTTTAATATAAACAACAAGGTTTTTCAGAACAGTCATAATATCACTGCCAGCAGTTAACGCAGAGCAGTGACAGCGCATATTAAGGCCCAGGCTAGCTAGCGAGCTAACTTACTCAATGATGACATTTTGGTATCATGCTGAAGCGGCTGTCAGCTCACTGATGATCAAACCCCAAAAGTCGGCTGCTGGTGACCGGGCGGCCCTTTAACGAATAACTCACCAAAATCCTCTTGAAGAGAGCGTTCTCCTTCGGCGGTAAAGTAACCGTGGGCATCGTTGCAGTCGGAATCGACCTCAGCACATGTAGCTAAAGTTAGCCCGGGTAGTCCAGATGAGTTGAGCGCCGTTAACCCTGCTTTTCCTGCTTCAGCAGCCACTCTCTGCTCGATTGCTCCGTTTTCTCTTCTCATTCATTTCCTCCTCACGTGCTGACGGAGGAGCCGAGATTTAACATGTTTAGGGAATGTTTAGGTAAGGTCAAAGTGTCCAGATTAAGGTCAGTTATCGTTCAAAATGTAAATAATAAAGTTTAAATGGATCGATTTATTTTTACTATTAATGGAGTAATCATTCTATTACACAGTTTCAGATTAAACTTTGAAAGTTTGGTAACATTTCAAATAAACGAATGACGTAGAAAAACAGAAAAATCTAGAAAAAGTGTAATTAAAGTAAATAAAACACATTAAGATAATAATAAAAAAATAAAAGTAAAATACTCAAAAAAAGTCAGATTACATTCAATATTTTAATTTTCAATTCCTCTCACTCTCTCTCTATTATAACATTATATGAATATGGAAAGAAGAAATGAATAAATGTTAAATGTAAAGAAAGTCAAAAATCCAATGCCAAAAAATATGTACTTACTAATAATACATATTAGCAAATATGTATTATTATTATTTAATTACTATCATAATTATGACAAATTATGATTTATCATAATCATAATTATGATACAAATGTTGCAATTAAGGTAAAATTAAAAAACAAAAAAGAGCTGAGCAAAGATTTAGCTTTTTTTCTATTACATTATTTATCATAAATCCTAAGGTTCAAATCACAATGTCTTATTACATCACAAAGCGTCAGGAAAAAAATCTCTTCTTGTGAAGTAGGCCTAGTACTCTATGTGATATTTTTTTTTCAATACCAATAAGTAGCACATAGTTTTGAAGTGGAAGAAATTGAGACATTTTTTTTTACATCTGTATGCAGCGCCCTTTACTCTGATACAACCAAATACAGTCCAGTTTAATAAACTGTCTTCAGAGGTCAAGTAATTGGTCACTGTCCTGTGAAGGCCTCCGAGGTTTGTTCAAGAAGTGAACATGGCACTGTAGAATTTTGTATAAACCAGGTCTACACATTAATTATGCCGACAGATTTAAAAGCCACTAGAGGGCGCCATACTAACGTATACAAGGTCAAACGACACGGCCGCTCCACTTCTCGCACATTTTTCAAGCGCTGTACTTCTTTATGTGAAGAAGGCAGGCAGAGTTTTAGACGTGTGATCTAATCTGTGTATGTTTACATTTATATCTAGATATTGAACAAAATTGCTTTGTATGCAGAGCAGTGATGTGACTGGCTGAAACAAATGGAGAATAAAGTTATTGTTAGGGAATTTAAAATGAGCGTGTTGTGTGTCCTTGTTCGTGGGACCGTGCAGGCTTTACTCTGCCGTTATCTGGTGGCCTCCTGCTCCTCCACCACCACAATGGCTCCTGCACCACATTCATCAAGTTGACACCAGACACACACACACACACACACACTTTTTCCCTCTATCACTCCACACCACCACATCCTCTGTTCCCTCTGTCCCCCGTCTCTCCTCTCCACATTTCTTCAGCACCATTTCATTACCTTATTACCTTCGGAGGGGAGTGAATCATCCTTTAAACTCATCTCCTTCTTTGTGACACATCATTTGTTGATCTGATTGGTGTCATAAATGTCCCTGCAGAGCGTGCTCAAAGCTGGTGTTAGTGTGTGTGCAAACCTGTGACTACACAATAAGGGCTGCACAGTATATTGAATAGGAGTTGTAATTGCAATGCCAGTGCATGCAGAATTGCAATCGCTGCTTGGATGTTTTGTTTGGTAGGATGCGATATTTCTAGTGTCATACATCTACACTCTGTATACTGATAGGTTAATTGACCAGTTAGAAGACCAAGAAACACAGCAGACAGGTCAGGGATAGAGTCGTAAAGAAGTTCAAGGCGGAAAACAATGTCTCAAGCTTTGAACATCTTGCTGAGCGTGTACGGATTTTGTCCCTGAAACTGTGGCTTCCTCCAGGAGTCCACAGACATGACTTTTAGGTTACCTGGTGTCTCTACATTGCCTTTTTTGTGTGTGCACGGTTGTTTGTCTGCTGTGTTGTAGTGTGATGGACTGACAACCTCTCCATGGTGGACCTCATCCTCTTGCTCAGTGACCGGTGGAGACAGGCACCAGCTCCATCACTACTCCACAAGGACAAGTGGGTACAGACAATGGACGGATGGAGTTTTTAACAAACTTGGCTGCATCCGTCTTCTAAGCTAAATTTAAATCACATTTACCAATTTAACATGAATTGCTACCTAACTTACCAGATGGACCAGGGTTGTGTCTAGACAGAAATCTTTATAGCAAACTCATTTTAGATTCACCTTTCATGGATTTTGTTACTTTGCAGCCTTTCGTAAAGACACTTCCTGATCGTCTTTTCTTGACTCAGAAAAGACGAAACCCCATTATTTTTAAATGGGGTGTGGGGATCATGGTTACGTGTTTATTGCAGAACTGTTACCAAAAACAAAAAAGGGTTCAAGATGGAGCTTTTTGGCAGCAAACTGATTGCTGTTCGGAATAAGCTCCATTCATGTCCAAGGCTAAAACTGAGATGACGATCCTCCTGGTCACGACCACATTCTTCAGAAAAGACACCATCGCTGAGAAAACTGAAACTGAAGTGAAACCATCAAAAATTTAATGTTTTAAATTGAACAGATATCTAATAAATTGTTGACTCAAAGGTCAGCAACCTGATTTAGGTGAAGAAAATCCCAATGCTTGTGCTTCCACAGCTGCTTGGATTTTCCACACCCCTTAGCATCACCTCAGTTTCCCTCTTTCTAGAGATTTCAAGTTGAGCTCTGAGTTGTAGCAAACCTCTCCAGCTGGAGCTTCTCTCCTCCACCGACATCACACCCCATCTTCTTCTTATCCCTCCCGTCATCCTTCATCCTTCCTCTTCTTTTTTTTTTTTATCTGTCCAAGGTGGTGCCGCTACTAAGCATGAGTAATGATGCTGTCATCTCCGTGAGTCTCCATTTATCAATGTCAAACAGGAGCACGAGAGTTTGGTGGTTGTGTGCGCGGTGATGTTGGTGGGTGGGGGGGTAGAGGGTGGACGGAAAAACATGGCAACTGGGGAAATGCAAGGAGGTAAAGGTGTAGCAGCAATACGAGAGGAAGAGGTGGAGGTTTATGGCCAAGATGAGGAGGATGAAGAAAGAGGTGTGGCAGATTGGGGGGAGGAGAGTGTTTGAAAGGAGCTGGGTTTAACAAGGATACTCCGTTACAGCATAAGGGCTTCATGTCTGTTGATGCCAATGCAGAGCCAGAGATCCACCATGCTATTGTCAGGCAGAATCAAAGCTTGATTCCTTTGCAGGTATAATTATAATTATGCAAATCAGAGTGACAGTTCATTACAGTGATGGTTAAGTCTCATTGTGCATTTGTCTCCAGATCCTGAAACCAAAAAGATTTTCTGCAAACACAGGAAGTACTCAATCCAGTTATCATTGTAGCGGTGATGATCCAAGTGACAATCCAAACACCTGCATCCATTTTGCTAATTAGGATACAAAAGACTCTCCGGATATAGTTTGTTGGTAGTGATGCTATGTTTTAGGCAAACAAGACAGCAAGGTTTGAAAAACAGATCCATCTTGAATGCTGAGGAAAGGTAGATTTTAAGAAGTTTGTCATTTAACTTGATGTACAGGAACTATACAGAAAACCCTTGAAGACTGTCATGTAACTGTAGTGCGATTTTGCATGTGCATAACTCTTTTAGGCCGTTAGTCTAAAAGAGGCAAGACCCCGAACAAACAGCTGAACAGTTTTTATCCCAGGTCTGTCTAAATGAGCAAATGCAGCTGAATTATCGATAAATACTGACCAGCTGAGCTACCCTGATGTACAATACTACCCCCTTTAATATTCTATATTTGTAACAATGTTTGATACATTGTGTGATCACCTCTTTCAGCAAAACAAATTTTGCTGTTAAAATGTTAGCTCAGAATGTAGAACAGATAATTTTTCCACATGCTGGTCATTATGGACCCCAGTTTCTTTTGTAGTTATGTAATTTTAATTCCTGAGTTTTGTATTTGGAGTGTTTATATATATATATATATATATATACCCCTCCGTTAAGTACAGCAGAGGAGCAGTGATGCTGTGGGCCTGTTTCTCTTTTTAAAGACACTGGAAATCTTTTTGTATTGCATATCAACTGTTTGACAATTGCTTATTTTAAATAAAAATGGAGTGAAATGAACATATGATTCCTTTAAAGAAGAGTGAGGACAAAAGTGTCAATATGTGGGGGAAAAAAATACGTGATTTCTGATAACACAAAGAACGACTGCAGATACCTAAAGATGTTGACAATTCAAAGGAACCCTATAAATAACAGAACATCAGTTTAATATGACCAGCGAGAACATTCTCTTTTTATTGTATCTTTTTGAAAAAACAAAAACAAAAAATCTTCTGTAATTCTCTTCTGTTAACATTTCAATATTCTGTACAAGATAAAAAGAAGTAAGCACTGCTTAAGAACAAAATCTCAAACTAAAAAAAAAATAGAGAGGAGGTTTACAATACAAATTAGTAGTAAGACATTGTCTGAAGTGCAATGGCATAGCTCAGATGGATTAAAAGTGAAACCGGAAAAGAAAAAAGAAAAATACTTCTCTATTTTTCAACAAACAGTAAATTCTTTACAGAGTAGAGACTGTAATATCTGATGTATTTAAACCTGTAAAAACATATTTACAAATAGCCATCATCTTTTATATACTTTTTTCTCATAATCACATATATATGTCAGCACCAGTAAAAAAACCCCCAAAACAAAATAAAATAAAATAAAATAAAATAAAAACAAAGAACATCAACAACAACCATTTTTGTTAAAATGTTGTCTACAGACTTGGTCCCAGTATTGTGATATTTGGAGGAAGCTTCTGTTCTCTGTCTGAAATCATTTCCAAACCAGATCTCAGAGCTCTCACTTCTAAAAAAGGACAAGACAGACACAGAGGGCCTTCAAACACCTTTCTCCTTCCACTTTGGCGTGGAACTGAAGTCCGAGCCTGCCTGGGCGCACGTCGGAGTTCTGGAAGAATGAAATTCCTTTTTTTTTTTCCTTTGTCCTGGAAAGCAGACTCGACAATCTGTGAGTTTAAAGCGCTGATGCGGGGTCTAAATTATTCAACCATTTTTTCCTTGACGAAAACTGGTCGAGTGCTACAACCCCGCAAACAAATCCGCATGTGACAACAACAAAAAAAAAATAGAGCCTCATTTGCAACGCTTACAGGACGACCGAGTTCTATTAAAGGGCTGGATTTCACGACGACGACAACAACCATAAGAACAGAAGGCTTTTTGGTTTTGTAGGTTACATCATTGTCCTAAAAACAGACACTCTTGTCTTTCACTGAATAATACAAAACATTTAGAGATGCAACATGTTGACAAGAACCACAGCAATAAAAACCTATGTTATATCTTTATGTTTACATTTCAGGGCTCAAGATGAGGCAGTCTGATGAAGGTGATGGTGAATGAAAGCATGAGCAGCTGACGTAAAGCCAACAGTTCCCTACAGGGAAGTAGAACCCACTGAGAGCCTTTATAGCTAAATATTGTTGGCCTGCAAGGCCAAAATCAACTTTTTGAGCAGTGGTTTGTGAACAAAAACAGGGCTGCTTGTGTTTTTTCCCCCCAATAGTGCAGCAGAGTTTCAGCTGTGGTGTAAAGCAGGGCTGATGGGAAGGCTGTGCTGCGACAGGAGGATGGACAGACATACTGCAGGCTATGGACAGAGCCTGCGATGATGTTAAGAGATAAAACAGGAATAAACTACACTGCCTTGCAAAGGTATTCATACTCCTCAATTTTTTTTTATTTTTACATTTCTTTCACATTATAGGCACAAACTTTAGACCATTTTACTGGGATTTTATGTGATGATCAACCAGCACAGCGATGCACATAACTGTAATTGAAAAAAAAACATAATGCATGGTTTTTAATTTCACAAAATGAAAAAATATTCCATTTGTATTCACTACCACTTTATTGAGATACAGTGTAGTGATTTAGATCGGTCATTTAAATTCACACTTAAATCCCATTTGGAATCCGTGGCAAGACTTTTTACAAACACCACCCCTCTGATGTAATGCCTGCCATACATTATTACAACATTTATTTGTGAACAATTTTGAAAACCCAGCCTACTTTCCCTTCCATTTCCCCAAATTTGCCTCACTTCGAGTTGGTTTATAATATAAAATCCATGTAAAAAAAATACATTAAAGTTTGGGACTGTAACATGACAAAATATGGAAAAGTTGAAGGAGTTTTGCAAGGCACTGCAGGTGAGCTTCTCTAGAAATTCCCCTCAAAACAAAATAAAGTCACTTGTGGTGTTTGAGTACATTCAGGGCCCAGCGATCATTTTTGGCTGATGTATGGGCTGCGGCTTGTGTCCCACAGACTGGTTCACACACGTGTCAGCGTCTTTGTTTGTTGTCACTGTGTATGCTGTGCTGTAGTTGTCTGTCCTATCCCACTCCTGTCCTTCGCTTTGTTCTCTTCACTCAAAACCATTATACAGTGCTACACAATGCAGGAAATGAAACAAACTCCCTCAAAAAAGAAAAAAAAAAGGAGAAATTATGGGTGGGTTGCCTAGCAAAAAGCACAAGAGGCTAGCCTGTGCTTGTGTTGCACAATAGTGGAACATCATTTGCGATGTGCCCAATATAAACAGAGAAATGAGTGCTGTGAGTGATGAATGAGTCTCTGGAGGGAGAGTAGGGGTACAGATTTGGGTGAGAGTGTATGTATATATATGTGGGGGGAAACAGAGTTGAGAGTGGAAATGGGAGCTTTGAGAGGATAGAGCTGAGAGATCTGAAGCACTGAACAGGGTGTCACACAAATAAATTGTCGTCTTGAGAACGATATTGTCTTCCTCTTCATCAGCCTGCGGTTTGGGAAAAGCTTGGGTTCAAAGTTAAGCGGTGTAAACGGGAATCGCTGTCAAACACTAGATTGTAAGGAAAATTTACTCCAGGGGAGAAACGAGTGAAACTAACAAAACACACCTCCTAATTCTTATATTGTTTTTCAATAATATGCACAAGACGTGTGAGAGCTCCTTCCATTTCAAACACACACACACACACACACACACACACGCACGCATACACACAGAAAACATAATACCAGAACTTATTTATAATCTCTCTCATGTTTTACAAAACAAAACATGCCAGTCTATGTCATGTCTTACTTTCTGTTGGACTTTCTCAGGTTATGTCCCAAAGTTGAGTTCATTCTGAAAATGTTCCCCATTGGCTATTGGTTCTGGAAAAGCTCGTCCATCCACCCGTCGCCCGAGTCCAGCTCCGCCCCCGATCCGTCACCCAAACCAAAGGCTCCCCCTCCTGAGGGCCCGCCCCCGTACCCATAGGATGACATGTCCTGATTGGCTGTCCTTTGGTAGCCCTGTGGCTGACCCCCAACTGCAACTCCTCCTGGTCCATAGGGTCCACCTCCTCCTCCCCCTATTCCTGGGCCTCCTGGACCCGGCCCAAAAGCCCCCATCCCAGACATCCCCTGGGCCATCATCCCTTGGGTAATCCCCTGGTTCATGACCATGGGTCGGGGCTGATTGGTCCTCGGCTGATTGCCCATGTGAGGGCGCATCATTGGGCTGCCCATACTTGCAGCCGGGTTGCCCACTCTGGGGTCCATTCCTTGGCCAGCCTGTCCAGAACCTGGAAAGTGTTGCTTGGTCATACGTGGAGGTTGACCCGGCTGCATACCGTAAGCCTGGGAGGAGGTGAACCCCACCATATCTCCTCCTGCTCCTCCTGTAGTCCTTCCGACTCCTCCCCCCATGGCCTGTAGACCTTGTCCTTGCTGCTGTGGCCAGCCGCCAGCCGCCATCCCAGCTCCACCTCCTCCGCCTCCTAGCATGCTTTGCAGTCTCTGAGACTGGGCTTTGGCGGGGCCTTTGAGGGGCTGCTGAGCTATGGAGTTCATTAACATCCCTTGCCCTCCATAAGCTCCAGCCCCGCCGCTCCCGGGGCCCCCGGGCATACCTCCGAGTCCAGGACCCGCACCCGCCTGCCGAGGAGGCCCTCCGGCAGGGTTGTGCTGTGGTGGAAGACCCATGGAGGCTTGGACGCTTTGGTTCTGGTGCTGCTGCTGGTGGATCATTTGGCTCATTGAAGGGTTGAGGCCATATAAGGCACCCTGGTTGGACCCCTGGGTGCCATAGGATAGTCCCATGTCGGCTTGAGGTCCCACTGGACCACCTTGACCCTGAACAGAATTCATCTGGACCATCTGCTGCTGGTTGTGCTGCTGCTGCTGGAGGAGACGAGAGGACCGCATATTTTGGAGCGATTGGCTTCTGGATGCCAGATCTTGTGGAGGACCTATGAATGGAAATTAAAGAGATGTTAGAACAATAAAAAAAGACAGACAAATGGGAATGGACAAAAAAATACAACAAATAAATGCTGAGGTTTAGGAATTATGTTTATGAAATTGTTTGTATGGTGCTGGACTTCCCCTCAGATAGTCTACCCTGTAGAGAAGGTGGACCTCTAACTGTCCAGGACCATCAACCTCCAAACAGAAGTCCCACAAGGTTGGTGTATTTTGAGCCCCTTTACATCTACGACTTTGACTCCTCATAGTTTGAACAATCGTGAGACAGACTTCATGGAAGATGTGGAGGATACAGGTCAGAAGATACCAGAAAAAAAACCCAGTTCCTCTTGAATGTCAGAATAAAACAGAGAAGACGGTGGTGGACCACTGCAGAAAGAAGTCATTCCTACTCCAGTGGAAAAGATAAACAGTATCACACACCTGGATTCATCCTACACATGATCTCACCTGCTATACTCACATACTTTCTCAGGTCACAAGTGGATTTACCACCCAGTGACACTTAGCTACATGGCTGCTGTAAAAAGCATTCTGATCATCAGCATCACATCTTGGTCTCACTATTGTAACCAACAGGACCTACGGAGGGATCAAATCATTATAATGATCAAAGACGCTTCCCACCCCAGTAACCGTCTTTTTATTTATTTACTTCATCATTCAGGTGCAATATATCCACTGTTGATAAAAGACGACACTGAAAATTTGTGCTCAGCCAGCAATCTACCCACGACGACAGTCACGGTTGCTCATTTTTCCTTCCTGTTTATTCCTCAGCACATTTCCTGGGTTGCCTCTTGCGATTTCTAGTTTCATATTTTCCTTCCGTCTATCCTCCAGCCAAGGAATGATTCAGGGCATGTTTCACTGTGTGCTACGCATGCATAACAGAGCGTGTGACAAATGAAATCCTGAATCTCAAAAATATGTCCCGTCTAACCTCGGTTCGCCAAAACATGGCACAGATAAAAACAGTTGAGCACCAGCAACTCATTTTCACAGTTTCTCCTATTAAAGCAGAACTGAAGGAGCCTGAGGAAGTGAAAATGGCTCTAAATCCTTTAATAGGCCCAATACTGACACCACTCCACTAATCCCTCTTCTTAAAGCGCAGACCTGAAATGTAACAGACGAGTGAGAACTTGATGGATAATGCAATCCAGGCTCACAAGTAGGAAGAAACTCATGAATGCTACCAGCTAAGACAATATGAGCAATACCACAATCAAAGTGGACTGGTTGGATGCTATATTTCAGAGGGTGTGCATAACAAGCTCCAATATAATATTTATAGCAATTGTATATGTATTTGGCCCGTGCAAGTCAGCTGAACTAGATGACGACTCTTTAAATTCTTCAGTTTTATCCATCAATTGTCTCACAGCTGAGTTCATAAATGGAGACATTATCCACATATTGATGCAACTTCTTGCCACCATCCCAAAGAAGCTGGAAATTTTCTGAATTGTTTACCAAATTTCTGAGGTCTATGTTTTCTATGAACATTAACACTTATTAATGATTTGTTTCATTCACGGCAACATTCACCAATCTCATCACATGCCACATGTTGTCCTAATACCGCACAGCTTTACTCTGGCTGCATATCTACAATAGTTTCATCTGGCATCATCTTCCTCTCCACCTTACCTTCCCAGACTTGCAGACAGACTAATGGCTATAAATGGCTTGAGTGTTGACTCCCCTCCTCCATCTCTCCATCATCCTCTCACCCACTCATCTTCACTCCTCCTCCATTCCCAACCTCAGGTTCTACCTACCAGGACCATCTACCTCTTCCTCTTGTTGCCAGTTCCCCAACCCCCATCCCTTTCTCCTCCACTCCCACTTCCCTCGTCTCATCCATCTCACTGACTTCCCCAGAACTCTGGGGGATGCAGGACGGACAAGTTGCCTTGGTAACAGGCAGATCAGGATTTTTTTTTTTTCCCAGAGAGAATGAGGCAGAAGAGAGGAGAAAGAGCAACTCAGAGATGACTGATATATATCTGACTGAGGCAGATAAAAGCGACAGGGACGGGTTTGACAGGAATATTTGGTCAGAGCTGCTTTTAGATTCTAACCCCTGAACTGACAAGAGATGCAGAAACAGTTTTGTGCTGGTTGTCTGTATTATATATTAACTTATTAGACGAGCTACAGCTGGAGATACAATCAGTCACAACAGGACTCGTTTTCACATTTAGCATTTAGCACCACAAACGTCAATTCATTTTATTTTTATTGTATGCAAGGGGGATCAATACAAAGCAGTAAGAAGTGGAAGGAAAATGACAATTTTCAAAAATATTTTGAAAAAAAAAATCTTGAAAAGTAAGTTGTGCATTTGTATTCTCACTCCTTCAGTTTATACTTGTTTCAGAACTACCTTTTACTTTAATTACACCTGCAAATATTTGGGGTACGTCTCCACTGCAGTCAATTCTTTGTAAAATAGCCAAAGCTCAGTCTGATTGTCTGGGCAAATTCATTTTTAAATCTTCTCAAAGATTTTCAGCCAACTTTAAGTCTGAACTTTGACTAGGCCAGACCTTCACACGAATATGCTTTGAACTAAACCTCTGCATTGTAGCTCTGGACTGATATTTAGCATCGTCGTCTTGCCCAGTAAAAGTGTTTGTCAACAATGCGTCATTTTCCTTCAGTGTCACAAAAGTGCACTTCTCTTTGGTATTTCTGTGACATGAAATCCCATTAAATCACATTGAGGTTGTGGTTGTAATGTGATGAAATGTGAGGCGGAGCCTTGTAGACAAGACTGTCTGGCTGCCTGCTACCTTTTATGGAATGAACTCGGGTATTTTGTGTGTTTTACCTTGGTACTGATTGACTTGGGGGTATGGATTCCTTTGGCCCTGGCCCATCTGTCTGGGGAGATGCTGCTGCTGCTGGAGCTAAACACACACACACACAAATACAAATAATTATGAGCACATGTTAGAACTGCACAACCTTCTCTCAGGTCAGATAAATCTGCTTAGGACTTGACATCATCATGCAGCACCATTCATGAAAAAAAAAATGAAGGGGAAAATCCAAATAAAACAAACTTTNCTAATGTGGCAGATGGCATTTCGCTGACCCACAAACCGCTAAAATTAAACAAAAAGGAAGAAGGAGGACGACATGAGCTTCACATGCCACAGTTGGCTGGAACATGAGCTTGTTTATGACCCAAAATGCTGCCGAAGCGCAACATGTGGGGTAGACAAATAAAAATGGATAGTGTAGGGTTTTTCTGACAGTTTTTGGCTTTGATATTTTTTTTTCCCTCTACATTTGTTTGTGCTGGACGAATACGTTTCTGAATATCAACTGCAATCCTGCTTCATGCATGAAAAGCTGATATATCCCAAAATGAGCCGTCGGACGGCATAAATTGTTATGCATGTATGACAATAATATAAAATCGAATGTGTGAAAACACACTTCCTCTTAAACAGAGGAACTTCCCTATAAGCTTTACAATTACATAAAAGTGAAGAATCCTGCAGAATTGGTGAAATTTCACATTACAAATAATTTTTATTTTAACAAAAGAAAGAGAGAAAGAAAAAAAAAAGCCATGAACGCTGATGACGCCGTAAGCATCTGCGTATTTTAATATAAATTTAGCAACATTAACACAACCAGCTGCGCTCTCTCGGCATGCTCCTCACAAAAATAACTCGGCCCCCTGAGTTGGAGAGAAAATCTGCCAGAGCATGTGGCTCGAGGCTGCAGGGGCTCTCTGCCGGTGCCAACGTTTTGAGTCTGACGAAACTTTTCAAAGCCTGTTTTCAGCGATGACACCACATTCTGTGTGAAAGGAAGTCAGACTGAAAGAGAGAAAAAGCTCTGCCACAACAAGCTTTAATGTTACGAAGCACTTCATACCATGCTGGCTGGAAGCTGACTTTCATATTGCAGAAATGCTCAGTTTAATTAATGTTGCAGCTAAATTCAGAAAAATCGTTGGTGAGATCAGAAACTTTTCTTTGTTCTATTGCTAAACATCTGAGCATAGTTAAACAGCAGCCAATAAGATCAAATGATGTTAGGAACGCCCCGAGCTGTCACTAATTACATTGGGATCAGATGTGATATCAGATCATGTGTGTCTGAAAGCCAGTATTTGCTGGTTTTACTAATGTCTTTAAACACGATAATGGAGTTCACATTTTAAAGACCAAAAGTTTGAAGCATTTGCTGATCGAAGCAACAAATGGATGAAACACAGCAACATTCCTGTACCCTCTTCAGCCTTCCCGTTACCTGCTGAAAGTCTCGCTCTCCCTCACTCTCCTGCACACAAATTAAAATGCAGACATGCCTCACGCTTAAAACAATGCAGTTTTCCTTAAATAGCTTTCTACATATCTACGCCCAATAAGTAAATAAATGAATAAGTCAACTTCCACGCCCGAGTATGATGTCATTGAAACTTTCTGGCATTTGGATATGGTTCGGGCAAAAAAGTCTAGAATTTTGAGTTCCAAATAGGGCTGTAGTGATACAATAATCTCACGATACGATACATGATATTCTGCTTACGATACGATATATATTGCGATATTCAGCAAACGATACAATTCAATACACTTTTGCGATTTTCTGAAAGATTTTAGAGGGACAGAGTGATTTTGGTGACATTTTGTGACTGTTATAGAGTTGGATTGAATTCATTTAACTGAAAACTGATTAAAATCATGTCCATGGACACAGACTTAAAGTCGACAGCTGGACAAAATGAATCAAAGAAGTGGTGAGAAAACATGTTTCTTTTAATTGAAACATTACAAACTGTAGCTTACATGCATTTGTAAAGTAAATAAAGTGCACCAAGTACCCTGCTCTGAATAGTTTGATACCTTTTTAACCTTGACACTTAAAATCTGAAGGAATCACTCTAAACCTGATGACCTAATCACTCTCCCGGTGAAGCAAGCAGTGAGTGAGCAAGGTGACAGTTGGATGTTACGATACTTGCAGATGAATATCGATTTTTTTCTAAGAAAGAAAATATCGATATATATCGCAAAATCGATAGTTACACTGCCCTAGTTCCAAAATGGTCAGTACTGAAAAGTAAAGTAAATAAAAATATATACGAGTTTGGCCAAAAGAAAATTTCTCAGAACATTCTTAATTACTTAATATAGAAAAGATGTCTTGAAACAAATAGATAATTTTGCAGGTGCTCTTAGAGGCCTTGACATTCCTGGGTTTTAAAGGAAGGTCATTCTGTGACACATGACAGATGTGCAATGCGGCAGCTCAGGGTTTGAGGTGCCGCACAGCCAATTGTCTGCTATGTTTGGCTGAACAGTTGAAACAGAAAAGTTTAGAAATCAGCCACCAGAGCTTGTTGGCTAGTCATGCTACGTCACCTCTGCTCCACAACCCAAAGCTTTAATGTTGATTCATTGTGATCACCTTTATATTGTGCACAACATAAATACTATAATGCTGTGCCTTTCTTAACCAAATTGTAATTTTGTTTCACATAGATGTGCAAAGTCGAAAGATAAAAGCTAACCTGCAACAGTTAAAGCAGCCAACAGACTTGGCTGCTCTACAAGTGGAAAAGCTTTAAAAAAAATAAACACAACACCCTGATAGTGAAACATCCAACTTTTAACACAAACCAATTCTATATGTTCTAAAACTTATTCTACAAGCATCCTATTCATCCAATATTATGCTGCAGATCCCCTTTGGGAAATTAGGAATAAAGTATTTCTCTGTGCACTCCTAACAAGAGCTGGAGAAGAACCCAAGAGGAAAACCAAACCCAGATTTTACATTATTTTTTTAAAAAGAGAAATACGATTGTCTGATTTCTCTTTTTTTTTTTTCTGCAATACTCTTAATGCTGCTAAAGTCACACTGATGTTTATTTGACAAACTGGCACACAAATAACTGTAACATCTTTTTTTTTAGGGGGGGGGACATACTGGACACGCCATTAGCCAAGCACCACAGCAGGAAATCATGAGATTCATAATATTATTGTTGACTGTATTGTAGTAGCATTAATACACTGACACATTTGCAATAACTTGTGCAGAACCATGTAGTTAGTATATCGTCCAGTTTCATAAAGATTATTATATTAATGAAGAAGAACTATTCTGCTCATTTCAACCCTTCACCCCGTTGTATTTCAGCCTTCATAAATATTTTTTAAGGATGTGAAATCTGAGCCGTTTCCCACCCAAAGTTTCATACAGACCAGTCGCTAATTCATAGCTGCGAGGGGGGAATTATGTACCGCTTTGACAGCTGATGATTTAAAGTAATAGTTTTACAATTTGTCAGCTGTAGCTATTTGAGATCATAGGCACCAATAAATAAGTCTTAGCAGGTTGTTTAGAGTCACTTTCAGACTATAACATTTAACTTAATTAATTGTATGGGAAATTTGAACACTTCTTATTAAGCACTTAATGACCAAAATAGTAAGACCGAGTCAAAATTGTCAATTTTACGACCAATAATAGCTTTAATACCACACAACACCACAATGCCATGTGCAGAAGTGATTAGTTTGAAAATTCAAGTGCAGATTACAGTCTTTTTTTTTTTATGCAGCCCGTTGTAGACCTGCTGACTGGTAGCGGTCTGCTAAATGAGGTCAACATCCTCTGGCTCCCTACAGAGCCACCGGCTCTCAAAACAATCATGTTTATCTGAACCGGATAATGGTGATTTACCTGCACACACTGGTTCCTGGAAAGTGTGTCGCTACTGTACAAATACCCGCACTAAAGTACAATAATATACACAACACAAACCGTGGTAGAAGTATAAAGCAGTCCCTTCGGTGAGAATATGATCAAACCGAGGCAAAGCTTGATTAGTAATTTTGTGCCACACCTGTCAGCGTGCAGACAAGTTCACAGCGAGGCTACAGGCAGATGCATACATGGAGCACAGGGATGGATGAACAGGCCTAAATCCGCTACAAACACGGTGACACGCTCACACCGCTCCTGGCTGTGCTTTTCCTCCGTGCAAAAAAAAAAATAGCACAACCCCAATCTGCCCTGATCTAATCGCGAGCAGCAGCTGCAACAGCGCAAAAAAGACTTTAATCAACACTAACTGACAGACCGCTTACCCCAGCTAGCGAGGCTGACTAGCTTTAGCCGATTAGAAACCCCGAAATTTCCCGAAAACTTTAGAGCAGCCCTAGTTTCTAATGTAGGACATATAACAGATAGCGTGCCCGTCTGTATTCGATAAAAAGTGAAAAGGCAAACGCCACATTACATTCAGAAATGAGCCATTAGGTGAGAAAGTGGAAGCTAACTTGGAGGCTAACGTGTGGCTAGGGAGTTAGCTTACATGGAGGCTGTTTGTTGTGACAAACGGCGGGGCCTGACGCTAGCTGACTGTCAACTGTGCATAATATCAGCCACACAACTGCACTATTCGCAGTGGTTTAATATAAACAACAAGGTTTTTCAGAACAGTCATAATATCACTGCCAGCAGTTAACGCAGAGCAGTGACAGCGCATATTAAGGCCCAGGCTAGCTAGCGAGCTAACTTACTCAATGATGACATTTTGGTATCATGCTGAAGCGGCTGTCAGCTCACTGATGATCAAACCCCAAAAGTCGGCTGCTGGTGACCGGGCGGCCCTTTAACGAATAACTCACCAAAATCCTCTTGAAGAGAGCGTTCTCCTTCGGCGGTAAAGTAACCGTGGGCATCGTTGCAGTCGGAATCGACCTCAGCACATGTAGCTAAAGTTAGCCCGGGTAGTCCAGATGAGTTGAGCGCCGTTAACCCTGCTTTTCCTGCTTCAGCAGCCACTCTCTGCTCGATTGCTCCGTTTTCTCTTCTCATTCATTTCCTCCTCACGTGCTGACGGAGGAGCCGAGATTTAACATGTTTAGGGAATGTTTAGGTAAGGTCAAAGTGTCCAGATTAAGGTCAGTTATCGTTCAAAATGTAAATAATAAAGTTTAAATGGATCGATTTATTTTTACTATTAATGGAGTAATCATTCTATTACACAGTTTCAGATTAAACTTTGAAAGTTTGGTAACATTTCAAATAAACGAATGACGTAGAAAAACAGAAAAATCTAGAAAAAGTGTAATTAAAGTAAATAAAACACATTAAGATAATAATAAAAAAATAAAAGTAAAATACTCAAAAAAAAGTCAGATTACATTCAATATTTTAATTTTCAATTCCTCTCACTCTCTCTCTATTATAACATTATATGAATATGGAAAGAAGAAATGAATAAATGTTAAATGTAAAGAAAGTCAAAAATCCAATGCCAAAAAATATGTACTTACTAATAATACATATTAGCAAATATGTATTATTATTATTTAATTACTATCATAATTATGACAAATTATGATTTATCATAATCATAATTATGATACAAATGTTGCAATTAAGGTAAAATTAAAAAACAAAAAAGAGCTGAGCAAAGATTTAGCTTTTTTTCTATTACATTATTTATCATAAATCCTAAGGTTCAAATCACAATGTCTTATTACATCACAAAGCGTCAGGAAAAAAATCTCTTCTTGTGAAGTAGGCCTAGTACTCTATGTGATATTTTTTTTTCAATACCAATAAGTAGCACATAGTTTTGAAGTGGAAGAAATTGAGACATTTTTTTTTTTACATCTGTCTGCAGCCCCCTTTACTCTGATACAACCAAATACAGTCCAGTTTAATAAACTGTCTTCAGAGGTCAAGTAATTGGTCACTGTCCTGTGAAGGCCTCCGTGGTTTGTTCAAGAAGTGAACATGGCACTGTAGAATTTTGTATAAACCAGGTCTACACATTAATTATGCCGACAGATTTAAAAGCCACTAGAGGGCGCCATACTAACGTATACAAGGTCAAACGACACGGCCGCTCCACTTCTCGCACATTTTTCAAGCGCTGTACTTCTTTATGTGAAGAAGGCAGGCAGAGTTTTAGACGTGTGATCTAATCTGTGTATGTTTACATTTATATCTAGATATTGAACAAAATTGCTTTGTATGCAGAGCAGTGATGTGACTGGCTGAAACAAATGGAGAATAAAGTTATTGTTAGGGAATTTAAAATGAGCGTGTTGTGTGTCCTTGTTCGTGGGACCGTGCAGGCTTTACTCTGCCGTTATCTGGTGGCCTCCTGCTCCTCCACCACCACAATGGCTCCTGCACCACATTCATCAAGTTGACACCAGACACACACACACACACACACACTTTTTCCCTCTATCACTCCACACCACCACATCCTCTGTTCCCTCTGTCCCCCGTCTCTCCTCTCCACATTTCTTCAGCACCATTTCATTACCTTATTACCTTCGGAGGGGAGTGAATCATCCTTTAAACTCATCTCCTTCTTTGTGACACATCATTTGTTGATCTGATTGGTGTCATAAATGTCCCTGCAGAGCGTGCTCAAAGCTGGTGTTAGTGTGTGTGCAAACCTGTGACTACACAATAAGGGCTGCACAGTATATTGAATAGGAGTTGTAATTGCAATGCCAGTGCATGCAGAATTGCAATCGCTGCTTGGATGTTTTGTTTGGTAGGATGCGATATTTCTAGTGTCATACATCTACACTCTGTATACTGATAGGTTAATTGACCAGTTAGAAGACCAAGAAACACAGCAGACAGGTCAGGGATAGAGTCGTAAAGAAGTTCAAGGCGGAAAACAATGTCTCAAGCTTTGAACATCTTGCTGAGCGTGTACGGATTTTGTCCCTGAAACTGTGGCTTCCTCCAGGAGTCCACAGACATGACTTTTAGGTTACCTGGTGTCTCTACATTGCCTTTTTTGTGTGTGCACGGTTGTTTGTCTGCTGTGTTGTAGTGTGATGGACTGACAACCTCTCCATGGTGGACCTCATCCTCTTGCTCAGTGACCGGTGGAGACAGGCACCAGCTCCATCACTACTCCACAAGGACAAGTGGGTACAGACAATGGACGGATGGAGTTTTTAACAAACTTGGCTGCATCCGTCTTCTAAGCTAAATTTAAATCACATTTACCAATTTAACATGAATTGCTACCTAACTTACCAGATGGACCAGGGTTGTGTCTAGACAGAAATCTTTATAGCAAACTCATTTTAGATTCACCTTTCATGGATTTTGTTACTTTGCAGCCTTTCGTAAAGACACTTCCTGATCGTCTTTTCTTGACTCAGAAAAGACGAAACCCCATTATTTTTAAATGGGGTGTGGGGATCATGGTTACGTGTTTATTGCAGAACTGTTACCAAAAACAAAAAAGGGTTCAAGATGGAGCTTTTTGGCAGCAAACTGATTGCTGTTCGGAATAAGCTCCATTCATGTCCAAGGCTAAAACTGAGATGACGATCCTCCTGGTCACGACCACATTCTTCAGAAAAGACACCATCGCTGAGAAAACTGAAACTGAAGTGAAACCATCAAAAATTTAATGTTTTAAATTGAACAGATATCTAATAAATTGTTGACTCAAAGGTCAGCAACCTGATTTAGGTGAAGAAAATCCCAATGCTTGTGCTTCCACAGCTGCTTGGATTTTCCACACCCCTTAGCATCACCTCAGTTTCCCTCTTTCTAGAGATTTCAAGTTGAGCTCTGAGTTGTAGCAAACCTCTCCAGCTGGAGCTTCTCTCCTCCACCGACATCACACCCCATCTTCTTCTTATCCCTCCCGTCATCCTTCATCCTTCCTCTTCTTTTTTTTTTTTATCTGTCCAAGGTGGTGCCGCTACTAAGCATGAGTAATGATGCTGTCATCTCCGTGAGTCTCCATTTATCAATGTCAAACAGGAGCACGAGAGTTTGGTGGTTGTGTGCGCGGTGATGTTGGTGGGTGGGGGGGTAGAGGGTGGACGGAAAAACATGGCAACTGGGGAAATGCAAGGAGGTAAAGGTGTAGCAGCAATACGAGAGGAAGAGGTGGAGGTTTATGGCCAAGATGAGGAGGATGAAGAAAGAGGTGTGGCAGATTGGGGGGAGGAGAGTGTTTGAAAGGAGCTGGGTTTAACAAGGATACTCCGTTACAGCATAAGGGCTTCATGTCTGTTGATGCCAATGCAGAGCCAGAGATCCACCATGCTATTGTCAGGCAGAATCAAAGCTTGATTCCTTTGCAGGTATAATTATAATTATGCAAATCAGAGTGACAGTTCATTACAGTGATGGTTAAGTCTCATTGTGCATTTGTCTCCAGATCCTGAAACCAAAAAGATTTTCTGCAAACACAGGAAGTACTCAATCCAGTTATCATTGTAGCGGTGATGATCCAAGTGACAATCCAAACACCTGCATCCATTTTGCTAATTAGGATACAAAAGACTCTCCGGATATAGTTTGTTGGTAGTGATGCTATGTTTTAGGCAAACAAGACAGCAAGGTTTGAAAAACAGATCCATCTTGAATGCTGAGGAAAGGTAGATTTTAAGAAGTTTGTCATTTAACTTGATGTACAGGAACTATACAGAAAACCCTTGAAGACTGTCATGTAACTGTAGTGCGATTTTGCATGTGCATAACTCTTTTAGGCCGTTAGTCTAAAAGAGGCAAGACCCCGAACAAACAGCTGAACAGTTTTTATCCCAGGTCTGTCTAAATGAGCAAATGCAGCTGAATTATCGATAAATACTGACCAGCTGAGCTACCCTGATGTACAATACTACCCCCTTTAATATTCTATATTTGTAACAATGTTTGATACATTGTGTGATCACCTCTTTCAGCAAAACAAATTTTGCTGTTAAAATGTTAGCTCAGAATGTAGAACAGATAATTTTTCCACATGCTGGTCATTATGGACCCCAGTTTCTTTTGTAGTTATGTAATTTTAATTCCTGAGTTTTGTATTTGGAGTGTTTATATATATATATATATATATATACCCCTCCGTTAAGTACAGCAGAGGAGCAGTGATGCTGTGGGCCTGTTTCTCTTTTTAAAGACACTGGAAATCTTTTTGTATTGCATATCAACTGTTTGACAATTGCTTATTTTAAATAAAAATGGAGTGAAATGAACATATGATTCCTTTAAAGAAGAGTGAGGACAAAAGTGTCAATATGTGGGGGAAAAAAATACGTGATTTCTGATAACACAAAGAACGACTGCAGATACCTAAAGATGTTGACAATTCAAAGGAACCCTATAAATAACAGAACATCAGTTTAATATGACCAGCGAGAACATTCTCTTTTTATTGTATCTTTTTGAAAAAACAAAAACAAAAAATCTTCTGTAATTCTCTTCTGTTAACATTTCAATATTCTGTACAAGATAAAAAGAAGTAAGCACTGCTTAAGAACAAAATCTCAAACTAAAAAAAAAATAGAGAGGAGGTTTACAATACAAATTAGTAGTAAGACATTGTCTGAAGTGCAATGGCATAGCTCAGATGGATTAAAAGTGAAACCGGAAAAGAAAAAAGAAAAATACTTCTCTATTTTTCAACAAACAGTAAATTCTTTACAGAGTAGAGACTGTAATATCTGATGTATTTAAACCTGTAAAAACATATTTACAAATAGCCATCATCTTTTATATACTTTTTTCTCATAATCACATATATATGTCAGCACCAGTAAAAAAACCCCCAAAACAAAATAAAATAAAATAAAATAAAATAAAAACAAAGAACATCAACAACAACCATTTTTGTTAAAATGTTGTCTACAGACTTGGTCCCAGTATTGTGATATTTGGAGGAAGCTTCTGTTCTCTGTCTGAAATCATTTCCAAACCAGATCTCAGAGCTCTCACTTCTAAAAAAGGACAAGACAGACACAGAGGGCCTTCAAACACCTTTCTCCTTCCACTTTGGCGTGGAACTGAAGTCCGAGCCTGCCTGGGCGCACGTCGGAGTTCTGGAAGAATGAAATTCCTTTTTTTTTTTCCTTTGTCCTGGAAAGCAGACTCGACAATCTGTGAGTTTAAAGCGCTGATGCGGGGTCTAAATTATTCAACCATTTTTTCCTTGACGAAAACTGGTCGAGTGCTACAACCCCGCAAACAAATCCGCATGTGACAACAACAAAAAAAAAATAGAGCCTCATTTGCAACGCTTACAGGACGACCGAGTTCTATTAAAGGGCTGGATTTCACGACGACGACAACAACCATAAGAACAGAAGGCTTTTTGGTTTTGTAGGTTACATCATTGTCCTAAAAACAGACACTCTTGTCTTTCACTGAATAATACAAAACATTTAGAGATGCAACATGTTGACAAGAACCACAGCAATAAAAACCTATGTTATATCTTTATGTTTACATTTCAGGGCTCAAGATGAGGCAGTCTGATGAAGGTGATGGTGAATGAAAGCATGAGCAGCTGACGTAAAGCCAACAGTTCCCTACAGGGAAGTAGAACCCACTGAGAGCCTTTATAGCTAAATATTGTTGGCCTGCAAGGCCAAAATCAACTTTTTGAGCAGTGGTTTGTGAACAAAAACAGGGCTGCTTGTGTTTTTTCCCCCCAATAGTGCAGCAGAGTTTCAGCTGTGGTGTAAAGCAGGGCTGATGGGAAGGCTGTGCTGCGACAGGAGGATGGACAGACATACTGCAGGCTATGGACAGAGCCTGCGATGATGTTAAGAGATAAAACAGGAATAAACTACACTGCCTTGCAAAGGTATTCATACTCCTCAATTTTTTTTTATTTTTACATTTCTTTCACATTATAGGCACAAACTTTAGACCATTTTACTGGGATTTTATGTGATGATCAACCAGCACAGCGATGCACATAACTGTAATTGAAAAAAAAACATAATGCATGGTTTTTAATTTCACAAAATGAAAAAATATTCCATTTGTATTCACTACCACTTTATTGAGATACAGTGTAGTGATTTAGATCGGTCATTTAAATTCACACTTAAATCCCATTTGGAATCCGTGGCAAGACTTTTTACAAACACCACCCCTCTGATGTAATGCCTGCCATACATTATTACAACATTTATTTGTGAACAATTTTGAAAACCCAGCCTACTTTCCCTTCCATTTCCCCAAATTTGCCTCACTTCGAGTTGGTTTATAATATAAAATCCATGTAAAAAAAATACATTAAAGTTTGGGACTGTAACATGACAAAATATGGAAAAGTTGAAGGAGTTTTGCAAGGCACTGCAGGTGAGCTTCTCTAGAAATTCCCCTCAAAACAAAATAAAGTCACTTGTGGTGTTTGAGTACATTCAGGGCCCAGCGATCATTTTTGGCTGATGTATGGGCTGCGGCTTGTGTCCCACAGACTGGTTCACACACGTGTCAGCGTCTTTGTTTGTTGTCACTGTGTATGCTGTGCTGTAGTTGTCTGTCCTATCCCACTCCTGTCCTTCGCTTTGTTCTCTTCACTCAAAACCATTATACAGTGCTACACAATGCAGGAAATGAAACAAACTCCCTCAAAAAAGAAAAAAAAAAGGAGAAATTATGGGTGGGTTGCCTAGCAAAAAGCACAAGAGGCTAGCCTGTGCTTGTGTTGCACAATAGTGGAACATCATTTGCGATGTGCCCAATATAAACAGAGAAATGAGTGCTGTGAGTGATGAATGAGTCTCTGGAGGGAGAGTAGGGGTACAGATTTGGGTGAGAGTGTATGTATATATATGTGGGGGGAAACAGAGTTGAGAGTGGAAATGGGAGCTTTGAGAGGATAGAGCTGAGAGATCTGAAGCACTGAACAGGGTGTCACACAAATAAATTGTCGTCTTGAGAACGATATTGTCTTCCTCTTCATCAGCCTGCGGTTTGGGAAAAGCTTGGGTTCAAAGTTAAGCGGTGTAAACGGGAATCGCTGTCAAACACTAGATTGTAAGGAAAATTTACTCCAGGGGAGAAACGAGTGAAACTAACAAAACACACCTCCTAATTCTTATATTGTTTTTCAATAATATGCACAAGACGTGTGAGAGCTCCTTCCATTTCAAACACACACACACACACACACACACACACGCACGCATACACACAGAAAACATAATACCAGAACTTATTTATAATCTCTCTCATGTTTTACAAAACAAAACATGCCAGTCTATGTCATGTCTTACTTTCTGTTGGACTTTCTCAGGTTATGTCCCAAAGTTGAGTTCATTCTGAAAATGTTCCCCATTGGCTATTGGTTCTGGAAAAGCTCGTCCATCCACCCGTCGCCCGAGTCCAGCTCCGCCCCCGATCCGTCACCCAAACCAAAGGCTCCCCCTCCTGAGGGCCCGCCCCCGTACCCATAGGATGACATGTCCTGATTGGCTGTCCTTTGGTAGCCCTGTGGCTGACCCCCAACTGCAACTCCTCCTGGTCCATAGGGTCCACCTCCTCCTCCCCCTATTCCTGGGCCTCCTGGACCCGGCCCAAAAGCCCCCATCCCAGACATCCCCTGGGCCATCATCCCTTGGGTAATCCCCTGGTTCATGACCATGGGTCGGGGCTGATTGGTCCTCGGCTGATTGCCCATGTGAGGGCGCATCATTGGGCTGCCCATACTTGCAGCCGGGTTGCCCACTCTGGGGTCCATTCCTTGGCCAGCCTGTCCAGAACCTGGAAAGTGTTGCTTGGTCATACGTGGAGGTTGACCCGGCTGCATACCGTAAGCCTGGGAGGAGGTGAACCCCACCATATCTCCTCCTGCTCCTCCTGTAGTCCTTCCGACTCCTCCCCCCATGGCCTGTAGACCTTGTCCTTGCTGCTGTGGCCAGCCGCCAGCCGCCATCCCAGCTCCACCTCCTCCGCCTCCTAGCATGCTTTGCAGTCTCTGAGACTGGGCTTTGGCGGGGCCTTTGAGGGGCTGCTGAGCTATGGAGTTCATTAACATCCCTTGCCCTCCATAAGCTCCAGCCCCGCCGCTCCCGGGGCCCCCGGGCATACCTCCGAGTCCAGGACCCGCACCCGCCTGCCGAGGAGGCCCTCCGGCAGGGTTGTGCTGTGGTGGAAGACCCATGGAGGCTTGGACGCTTTGGTTCTGGTGCTGCTGCTGGTGGATCATTTGGCTCATTGAAGGGTTGAGGCCATATAAGGCACCCTGGTTGGACCCCTGGGTGCCATAGGATAGTCCCATGTCGGCTTGAGGTCCCACTGGACCACCTTGACCCTGAACAGAATTCATCTGGACCATCTGCTGCTGGTTGTGCTGCTGCTGCTGGAGGAGACGAGAGGACCGCATATTTTGGAGCGATTGGCTTCTGGATGCCAGATCTTGTGGAGGACCTATGAATGGAAATTAAAGAGATGTTAGAACAATAAAAAAAGACAGACAAATGGGAATGGACAAAAAAATACAACAAATAAATGCTGAGGTTTAGGAATTATGTTTATGAAATTGTTTGTATGGTGCTGGACTTCCCCTCAGATAGTCTACCCTGTAGAGAAGGTGGACCTCTAACTGTCCAGGACCATCAACCTCCAAACAGAAGTCCCACAAGGTTGGTGTATTTTGAGCCCCTTTACATCTACGACTTTGACTCCTCATAGTTTGAACAATCGTGAGACAGACTTCATGGAAGATGTGGAGGATACAGGTCAGAAGATACCAGAAAAAAAACCCAGTTCCTCTTGAATGTCAGAATAAAACAGAGAAGACGGTGGTGGACCACTGCAGAAAGAAGTCATTCCTACTCCAGTGGAAAAGATAAACAGTATCACACACCTGGATTCATCCTACACATGATCTCACCTGCTATACTCACATACTTTCTCAGGTCACAAGTGGATTTACCACCCAGTGACACTTAGCTACATGGCTGCTGTAAAAAGCATTCTGATCATCAGCATCACATCTTGGTCTCACTATTGTAACCAACAGGACCTACGGAGGGATCAAATCATTATAATGATCAAAGACGCTTCCCACCCCAGTAACCGTCTTTTTATTTATTTACTTCATCATTCAGGTGCAATATATCCACTGTTGATAAAAGACGACACTGAAAATTTGTGCTCAGCCAGCAATCTACCCACGACGACAGTCACGGTTGCTCATTTTTCCTTCCTGTTTATTCCTCAGCACATTTCCTGGGTTGCCTCTTGCGATTTCTAGTTTCATATTTTCCTTCCGTCTATCCTCCAGCCAAGGAATGATTCAGGGCATGTTTCACTGTGTGCTACGCATGCATAACAGAGCGTGTGACAAATGAAATCCTGAATCTCAAAAATATGTCCCGTCTAACCTCGGTTCGCCAAAACATGGCACAGATAAAAACAGTTGAGCACCAGCAACTCATTTTCACAGTTTCTCCTATTAAAGCAGAACTGAAGGAGCCTGAGGAAGTGAAAATGGCTCTAAATCCTTTAATAGGCCCAATACTGACACCACTCCACTAATCCCTCTTCTTAAAGCGCAGACCTGAAATGTAACAGACGAGTGAGAACTTGATGGATAATGCAATCCAGGCTCATAAGTAGGAAGAAACTCATGAATGCTACCAGCTAAGACAATATGAGCAATACCACAATCAAAGTGGACTGGTTGGATGCTATATTTCAGAGGGTGTGCATAACAAGCTCCAATATAATATTTATAGCAATTGTATATGTATTTGGCCCGTGCAAGTCAGCTGAACTAGATGACGACTCTTTAAATTCTTCAGTTTTATCCATCAATTGTCTCACAGCTGAGTTCATAAATGGAGACATTATCCACATATTGATGCAACTTCTGGCCACCATCCCAAAGAAGCTGGAAATTTTCTGAATTGTTTACCAAATTTCTGAGGTCTACGTTTTCTGTGAACATTAGCACTTATTAATGATTTGTTTCATTCACGGCAACATTCACCAATCTCATCACATGCCACATGTTGTCCTAATACCGCACAGCTTTACTCTGGCTGCATATCTACAATAGTTTCATCTGGCATCATCTTCCTCTCCACCTTACCTTCCCAGACTTGCAGACAGACTAATGGCTATAAATGGCTTGAGTGTTGACTCCCCTCCTCCATCTCTCCATCATCCTCTCACCCACTCATCTTCACTCCTCCTCCATTCCCAACCTCAGGTTCTACCTACCAGGACCATCTACCTCTTCCTCTTGTTGCCAGTTCCCCAACCCCCATCCCTTTCTCCTCCACTCCCACTTCCCTCGTCTCATCCATCTCACTGACTTCCCCAGAACTCTGGGGGATGCAGGACGGACAAGTTGCCTTGGTAACAGGCAGATCAGGATTTTTTTTTTTTCCCAGAGAGAATGAGGCAGAAGAGAGGAGAAAGAGCAACTCAGAGATGACTGATATATATCTGACTGAGGCAGATAAAAGCGACAGGGACGGGTTTGACAGGAATATTTGGTCAGAGCTGCTTTTAGATTCTAACCCCTGAACTGACAAGAGATGCAGAAACAGTTTTGTGCTGGTTGTCTGTATTATATATTAACTTATTAGGCGAGCTACAGCTGGAGATACAATCAGTCACAACAGGACTCGTTTTCACATTTAGCATTTATCACCACAAACGTCAATGCATTTTATTTTTATTGTATGCAAGGGGGATCAATACAAAGCAGTAAGAAGTGGAAGGAAAATGACAATTTTCAAAAATATTTTGAAAAAAAAAATCTTGAAAAGTAAGTTGTGCATTTGTATTCTCACTCCTTCAGTTTATACTTGTTTCAGAACTACCTTTTACTTTAATTACACCTGCAAATATTTGGGGTACGTCTCCACTGCAGTCAATTCTTTGTAAAATAGCCAAAGCTCAGTCTGATTGTCTGGGCAAATTCATTTTTAAATCTTCTCAAAGATTTTCAGCCAACTTTACGTCTGAACTTTGACTAGGCCAGACCTTCACACGAATATGCTTTGAACTAAACCTCTGCATTGTAGCTCTGGACTGATATTTAGCATCGTCGTCTTGCCCAGTAAAAGTGTTTGTCAACAATGCGTCATTTTCCTTCAGTGTCACAAAAGTGCACTTCTCTTTGGTATTTCTGTGACATGAAATCCCATTAAATCACATTGAGGTTGTGGTTGTAATGTGATGAAATGTGAGGCGGAGCCTTGTAGACAAGACTGTCTGGCTGCCTGCTACCTTTTATGGAATGAACTCGGGTATTTTGTGTGTTTTACCTTGGTACTGATTGACTTGGGGGTATGGATTCCTCTGGCCCTGGCCCATCTGTCTGGGGAGATGCTGCTGCTGCTGGAGCTAAACACACACACACAAATACAAATAATTATGAGCACATGTTAGAACTGCACAACCTTCTTTCAGGTCAGATAAATCTGCTTAGGACTTGACATCATCATGCAGCACCATTCATGAAAAAAAAAATGAAGGGGAAAATCCAAATAAAACAAACTTTTACTTTAGCTATAAGATCAATTTAGAGTATGAACCAAAGATTATTTTTTTGTGAGCAAACACACTCTCTATTTACATTTTGAATACGCCGATACAGAGGCAATTAATAGCAAGTGTCCGTACCTGATATAGATCTGAATGAAAGCTCATGTAATGTTTTCCTAATATAATACAGACCTAACAATTTAATTTTATTAGCAACTGAGTGAAGGAAGCATTTTGATTATAAAAATGTTTCTGAATGAAAGCCTGGGAGGGATTTCTGTAGCTTCACAGCAAAACATTAAACAGTTTTAATCTGGGATCAATTAAGCGCACATAAGGAAGGAAGACTTGTGATCCCCAGATATGCCCCAAAACTTAAATTTTAATCTGTACAGCACAGATAAATTGCTTATATTAACACAATACCTGCTTAAAGATGGTGACTTTACGTCATACGGTAGATGGCATTGTGCACAGGATTGGTTAAGGTATGTTTGCCGATGGCCAAACAAAATTTGGCCTCTTCCTTTAAGATGCTGTGCTCTACACTGTAAGATGATTTTTTTCCCAGGCATTTCAATACAGTTTATTGTTTATTTTTGATTTGATCTGCACTAATTTAATCCAGGGTAAACTACCAGGATATCCCCTTCCTCTATGCAAGACTGTGAAAATATAACATAATATAATTCAGCCAGATTGTAAGATTTTATTAAATCTGTCAGATCAACTCCAACCATCATCTCAATTCATTGAACTACCTTCTTAAAAATGACTACATCCACCTTCTTACAGCTAAGGAAATCTGAAAATTGAGTCCTTTTTTTTCCCTCCACGACAAAATACAAAATGTCTTTCAGAAACAAATATATGTGTAAATATATTTATATAGATGTGTTTTTGAGGCATTTACCATTTGTTTCAAAATGAACTAGCAGATGTTGACAACCGCTGGAACTACAGATGCCACAGATGTAAGATTAGTTTAAAGTGAGATTGTTCGCAGCCCCTCAGCTATGGTGATCCAGGTGTTTGGTACAGCATAATTGAAACAGATGTTGTGCAAAAAAGACAGATGTAGGTGCAGTGGAAGTTAGGCAGATGCTTGCAGCAAATGATGCTGTTGAGGTAAATGTAAGACAGATGCTTGGTAGAGTTGAGGTTAATCAGTTGTTCGGTAAAGCAAAGATAAACGCTGGCCTTATGAGGACTGGACTCGTATCTGAGGCCAAACAGGCGCCTGATGCAGAAGACACAGGCTTTGGTACAGTAAAAGAGCAGACAGGTCTTGGATACTATACGAACAGATGCTGATCTTCATTCAGACAGATGTTCAACCTGTTAGAAACAGGTGTCGGCACTGCTGGGCGCATGCAGATGGCGGTTAAGTTGATACTGAAGAAAAGGGCTGAATCGGAGAAAAAGGGCCTTGCAACATTAATAACGCCCCTTGAAATTTTTCTTGCAACACAGAACCATTTATTTTATTTTTATGTCCTAAACCCACATGAAGCTCTGCAAATTTGATTTGCAATCTGAAAGATGTGGCCCATATAAGTTTTCATCTCTCCTTAATCTGATACTCCTAAATTAAACATCGTATAAATGAGAGCCTTCAGATGTCATCTAATACAGTTAATCTTTGTGTATTTTAATTTAGGCATAAGGCTAACTGTTTGTTGAAGGCTGCAGATGTTTGTTGGTGAACACACAGCGTCATGAAGATCAAGGAACACGGATGTGGAGACGCTGGTTCACCTTCCAGTCGGGCAGCGATTTTAAGCAGGCAGTCAAAGCAACAATACATATTTATGTGTTAGAAAGGCCCTAGTCATAGTTGAATTAAATTCAACTGAAAATATGGGACAAGAGAGGAAAATTGCTCTCCAGCTTGAGCCTCAGCTATTTTGTAAACAAAAATGGGTGAACATTTCAGTGTCTATAAATGCAAAGCTGGCATAGACATACACCGAGCAACATATGATATAAAGTGGCAGCAACTGAATCAAAACCGTATAAAAAAGCGAATATTTTGCACTTAAGATAATTAAAAAAAAACCTTGGTAAAAATCTTCTACCATGAACTCCTGAAGTGACATAGTTTTAGCTTCAACTGGTTCAAGTTCCGTAATAAAAGAAATAAAATAAAAATGTATCCTATTAAGCACCTTTTGCTATAGAAATTATTAATTACTTAGTCCAAAAAATAGTCAACTGATTAGCTCTACACTGTATGTTAAATCAAAACTAAAACGTTTCAGCCCTAATATCCAGTCAGACGGCGGCGGTGCGAGTCCTCGGTACGCGCTCCTGTGTTTGCGGGTCTGTGTGTGTTTCCTTTTTGCTGATCCAATTAAAAGACACATGGTGGGTGGCAACATCATAGTTCAGAACTCTTTACCACTTGATTTCTCTCAGAAGGAGAAATAAAAAGCAAACACTACATTATCACAGCAGGAGGCATGCGAGCCAAAAACACACACACACAAACACACACATTACAGAGTTGAAAAGGAAATGGTGAGGAGAGGGCTGGATGCGAGTAATTAAACATGCAACCTGACTTCAGTGAGGAACAGGAGAGAGTTAAGGTGCTGCACACACACACAAGCCGGAGGTCGACTGCAAAGTCCTTCTGTCACCTGTTCGACCAGAAGATGCTGCCTCTGGATCTTCTGCTGCTCCATCATTTGCATCTGCAACCTCTTCTCTTCTATCACCATCATCTGCTTCATCATGGCCGCCTGCTGGTTGCTGGGGTAGACTGGAGGTGGACCTGACCCCTGGCTGGGGCCCACGCCAGAGGCAACGCCCCCAGCTGGGTGAGGAGGGGGTATTGCACCGGGTGGCCGGGACATTCCCACCACGCCTTGCTCCTGAAACATCAAAGAAGAAGAAGAAAGCAACAGGTCAGGAAGACTGTTGAACAGGTAATTATGTGATCAACACTAACGTGTTGAGAAATTAAATATTTGGTGTCTTATTAAATATTATTTTAGGAAAAAAGAGGGAGAATTAGTCTAATACTAACCGAAACTAGGTTTTTTATTTTTCTTTAAAGCTCCTTGCTCATATCTGACTTTTTAGCAGTCTGGATTTGTTTCATGGCAAGTAGTTTTAAAATTAAATGCTTAATCTTTGAAACAAGCCATCTCTTTTCACTACACCTTCAGTTAAAACTTTGTAACTTGTAATATGGTGACATTTTACTGCCGTAAAACTAAGCAAAAAAAGGTATTAAAATGTACTATAACTGTCTTAAACACAGCTTTTATTTTGTGTTTATCAAATACATGTGCAATTATAAAGAGCTTTATAGATCACAAAAAATATACAAATAAGAATAAACAACCATCACTAAACACAGTCAAATAAGCAGTAGTTTCGTAATAAGTCGGATTACTCTTTGCACCATCACACTAGTCAGTTTGAATAACAAATTTATTCAAAAAGCACATTTTAAAAACAATCAAGCAATGACAATTAATAAAAGCTATTTTCATAGTCTTTTGCTCTATTTGGAGCAAAGTCCAAGCGAAACCAATGAACATTACGTGGTGACACTAATATTTCTGGTGTAAGAGGTGCACCCGCAATGGACCTGAAAACTGTCCAGTAACTTTGGATCACTTTCACATTTCAGTTCAGTTCCTGGAAAATATAAGGGATGCAGAAAGCTCTCACTGGTGAGCAGATGTTGAAAAGATCAGTTAGGAAAGACTGGATCAGACCCTTTAAAAACCTTAAGAGGTAAAAAAAAAAAAAAAAAGGAAAGAAAAGAAAATTCAAAATATGGGAAGCCAGTTTAATCTGCACACTTTGTAACCGACCCAGATTGACGAACGCTGCAGCAATCCGGATGTGGCGTAACGGAAGCATGAATCACATTTTTCCAGCAAAAAAAAAAAAACAAAACTAACGAGCAAACGAGGCTTTACTTTGGCAGCAGCTCTAAATTGAAGACAAATACAGTTTATATTGCTTTCAAAAAGGCTTCGTTTAGAGTCATGTCATATTTCAAAAGCTTCAACTTGCATCTGAATAAAATCAAAACAGAAATTGGGTGCAATTATGTTTTTCAGCAAATGATAAACTAACAAGATTTTTGCATTTTTATGTTCACTCATCTTCATAATTAATAAATGTGCTAAACTACAAGCAACATTAAACTGTTATGCAAAGGATTCTGACATGGGTACTGTGTTTATGGGTTTTAGATGTGAAGAGTGACGAACTGTAATGTACTGGCACAAACTGGTACAAACTGTTGATGGGATGCCGGGATCGGTTTCTCAGCAGCCTCTGTTCCCTCTCTGCCAAGGCAGGGAAGTGGGGAACTGTAATCCTCTCTCGCTCTAAAGAAATTAAAATTTCCAAGTCTTATTTATGTCCTTGTTTACGCATTGTGGGTAAAACCCAATAAAAACAGTCTCATTAGCATCTCATCGCCTAATGAAGTAATTTCAGGCGATAAAAACATCCTGCTCTGAGTCACTGGCTGCTCTTTGTCATGACACAACGGGAATCAGGTGGAGATGAGAAAAATATTCAGTGCACTCACAGAACCACATCCCCGTACAGTGGCAGCTTTACTCCGTCTGTGTTTGGTGGTTTTCAGCTCACAAAGAGAGAGACAGTCAAAACTAAAGACAGACATGGGCCACCCTGAGTCCTCCCAGTGGAGCGCTGGTTTGTCCTCTCTGCATACATTAGCTCTTCATTATCATATAAAGAGCACTTCCCTCTCCACTCGGCTGTATGCTAATCTGTAATAGGATGAAATGGCCTGCTCTGGCCAATGGGAGTGCAGCGTTTATGGGTCTATTAAAGGTTAGACAGCAGAGCAAGAGTGGACAGCGTTTAGGCTTGCCAGCAATTGAAAAGATGGAAGCAGAAGGAACGTTTCAGGGCCAATGCAAAGCGTTTGCACTTTGCTGATGTAAAACAAAACAAACACAGGCCATCAGACTTTGTACGGCAAATCACATTTACCTGCAGGCGAGCAGGAAACGGCAAAAACGGGATTACGCTGCCGAATCATAGTCTCAGTTAAATTCTGTAAAGTACAACCGTCCTCGACATGTTCTGAAAGAGTCAAAGCCTCATAATCCGTATTGAGACTCTGCTCTTCTTAGAGAGGAGGAAGGTGAAGATAAAGCTTGTATATTAGAGCACCAAAACACCCTGCAGAGCAAACAGAGTCAGCCGCTCAAGACCGGCTTAACAGACAAGCAGACCAGACTGATCGATGTTCACAGATACGTGTCTCATCTCCGCTTGTTTGTGCCTTGATGGAGGCAGAGCAGTCAGATGATTGACTGCAGAGCATGCGGTGTTGGGAAGCTACCAACAGGTGGCAGTGGAGATCTTTAATCTCAGGAATGTGTGTGTGTGCGTGTGCATGCATGTGTGAAAGTCTCAGTGGCCTCCTCTCAGCAGATGGCTCAATCATGACGGTTCTGATCTACGATCTGTCCCTCTCTCCCCATCTCACTCTTCCTCTTTTCTTCCCTTTTCTCTAAACATCGCCTCCTCCAAACTCTCTTTCTCCTTTCTCTCTTCAGATCTCCCCCTTCTAAACAGAGGGAGCCCGCATCATGTCCGCACAAATAAGGATTAAACAGGAAAGATGGACATACGGAATAAAAGCTTTTGGTGGAAGTAATGCATCTTCCTGATGGGAAAAGAAAAGAGAAAATAAATCACCATGTGTGAGCTGAGAAAGGAGGCAGAAGAGCAGGATGAGGAACTAAGCGGGAGACTTTGAGTGTTGATCTCGTTTAGGGAGGAAAAAAAAAAATCAAGTCTGAGCTTGGAGGTGATGAGCCATGGACGGGAGGAGAGCAGGTACCCTGGCAACAGTAGCTGCGGCGATGAGCAGATGGCGCTCGGAGGACCGGTTATGGCCGCCGTGCCTCGTCACCCTTCGAAGCGCTGGGCAGACCCCAATGAATCTCACACAGTGTGCATACAAAAAACACAGAGTTACACTCAAGTCAGAGTCCTTAGTAATCTTTCCTAACTGAGTTCATCAGACAATCACTTCAGCAGCTCTCTTTCTCTCTGTGTGTATTCATTTACTATAAATACAGATTAGCTGGTCCCACTTGCTAAAGCTAACGGCTAATCTGAGAAGGGCCAAGTCCAAAAATCTGACTTCTACACTCCATACCCAAAAACATCACAACATCACAATAGTGTACACAACTTCACTGTCACATCTGAATCAGAGGAGACACTTCTATCTAGCGCAGACTAGTGAACTTCCTGTGCATCAAGAATGAAACATTTGATGGGTTTCCGATCTGATAATCGGAAACCCATCAAAGTGACGCAGAGACTTAAAGTCTAATAGCAGTTTAAGTGAAGACCGCCTCATTAGAGAATCGCTGAAAATCAGGCAATTTTCAGCTTGACCAGCCTCAGAAAGTAATCTTTTCAGTAATGCGTACTTCAGTAACAACACAATTTCTTATGACACGTTGAGACATGTCTGCGGTTTATTCTGACTGCAAGAGAGCGAGAGAGAGAGTAGACCTTGAACAGATAACAGGATGGCTGAACAGCATAAAGAAAAGTCTGCTACGGAAAATGCTGGAGTGGGAAATGTCTTACTTTAGCTTATGGTTTTCTTTCAGGAATACATAGACCTGTTTCAGTTATGCTAACCGTGCTAGCCTTACTAATTGCTAATGTAAGACGTAAACAAACGTATAGACGTATAGAAAATTAGTTTAACTTCTTGTGGCCATATCACAGAAATACTTAGAGCCTCCAGCTATTTTAACCTTTTGAATAAAACTGTCACTAGGTACTTGTAGTACCTAGATCATTCCCCGCAGTGTATAAATATAGAATTTGATATTAGCCGTCAGCTTCAGCCTCAGTACCAATGACATTGATTTAAACTAAATGAAGATGAAATTAGGCCCGTCACGATAACAAATTTTGCTGGTCGATAAATTGTTCCAGCAGTTAATGTGATAAACAATAATGTTGTTTTGAGACCAATTTTTAAGTAATACAATGGTAATGGCAAAATAATAATGCAAGAACACATTCACAAAGATCAGTAAAGTTTCAGTTCTAATGAACCTTTAACACTGGAACTGGAAAACATTTTAAATATCCAAAATAAATAAATAAATAAATAAAGCAATTAAAATTAATTTTGAAGTCTTTGTAGACGAAATTGTCCTTCAAAAAAGGGCCAACTGAGACCAAAGTCTTCACACTGAAGACTTTTATCATCCAGTTTTTAGAAAGAGAGAAAAAGAAGAGATGAACGATAAACCATACCAGTGGAAATTATTGAGTTTGTTTTAATTTATCAATTGATTTATTGATTATTGTGACAGGCCTAGATGCAATGAGAGTTATCTACTAAAAGGAAGATATTGACTGCATATAACCCTTTTACACAACCTTAATTTAGAAATCCTGAACAACTCCTCTCATGCTAAAACAAAACGTTTCTAAAGAGTGTGCTTTGATTCGAACCGGCTCCATCTTTCTCCACCTCTTCAGTCCTACCCCAAAAGCACACCACCGGCTCCACGCAGACCACACACTTTCAAAGCAATCCACGGCAGGAGCTACTTCTCTTAGCTGCTGCTCAGCATAAGAAAGAAGGATGAAATGAAAGAGATGCTGAATGTATTACCGGTCACTCCGGAGGATATTTGTGTGTATGTGTGTATTGCAGCCTGTCAGCTTTATTGAGTTAGGAAGCAAGGAGAGCCCAGGTGATTGCATTACACTCGAAGTGAGCGGAAGTGTGCGTGTGTGTGTGCTTGCCCGTGTGTGTTAGTGAGACTGTCATGGTCTCATGTAGCAGAAACATGGCCACTGCCTTTGCTGTGTGTGTGTGTGTGTGTGTGTGTGTGTATTTAAAGGTGCATCTGCATCCTGAAATGAATCCCACAGGAGAGAGATTAAAGGTTGCGTTTGCTACTATGAAATAACACATGCAGACACCTAAATCAGGGCGCCCACAGTAGAAATCAAAAAAACAAACACAGATTAAAACAGCACTGCATGAAGCCTTACAGCTTGCACATTGAGAAAACACATATACTCGCAGCCTGGAGGAGCAGCGGTGGCTGGCAACAGAGCATTGGGTGTCTGTGTGCTCCACACAGTCGCTCACATCTGTCACCCACTTGTGTGATCGAGAAGAGAAGAAAAAGAGAAGAGAAGAGGGGGGAGGAGGGCGGTGTAAAGAGGAGCGAGGGGAAGAGGTTTGGATAGGTGAGGAGAACTCTTACAGACAACACAGCTGCAAGAACACAGAGACGGCGAACGGAAAAGCACATCTGTATGCGCGACGTCTCGCGTCTACGTTCGGATCGGCAGCAGCGACGCAGCTGGGGATGGTTTGTGCTGCGGCTGCATGGAACGAGTCTGTGTCGTCTCTGGTTGATGAAGGGCACGCTTCGCAGCCAGCGCTCATCAACGCCTCAACGTCCTACAGGACCACACTTCACACACCCTGAGCCTTCTGGGGAGGTGCAGACATGTGGTAACCCGGCTCACGGCCTGTGGACTGGTTTCCCTTCACAACCACTGACTGATGGAGAGAGGACCACAAAATCCAGTGTGGCGTTTCTTCAAAGAAACATCTTATTAAAAACTTATGAAAATGATCACAATGACAGACAGTTAATGGATTCGGTGGAGAAAGAAAAAGGAAATTACCTCCTATTGTTTTAAGCTCTTTATCTTGACCTCATTCAGAAAACATGCAGCTATCAAACTGGTGGTAGGGGGATTTTAGACTTATTAACCCCGCTGTGAAGAAGTGAGCTTATGCTTTGAAAAAAAAAAAATCTTTCATGTTTGCGCAGCTGAAGATGTTTTATTTAATTAATATTTCCAACTATGCAAAAAAATAATGTCAATGAAAAAAAAGATAAAAATAGTTTTTCTTTACATTTTATTAAAAAAAAAGTCACATTGAAAATTATTTAGACAGTTCTTACAGATAAATGACAAAAAAATTATTGACATTTGAGGCAACACAAATCAAGTTTTCACA
The DNA here is from genome assembly GCF_000485575.1 of Poecilia formosa. Taxonomy (NCBI): domain Eukaryota; kingdom Metazoa; phylum Chordata; class Actinopteri; order Cyprinodontiformes; family Poeciliidae; genus Poecilia; species Poecilia formosa. Next base: position 3,795,617 of record NW_006799950.1, read on the forward strand.
TATTAGGATGATCAGATAAAAAAAAAAAATCTAGCCAATATTAGCCAGCAGAAACATACTGGAAAATATTAAAAGATCATTTTAGACCTAAATCTGGATAATTTGGGGGCATGCCTGTCGGTTTAGGTGTTGAGGAATAAAGGTAAAGGAATTCCTGCCATGGTCTCTTCCTACCACAGAGTATAGAAAGACCATGGCTGCCCAAGCAAAGACAAAACCTAATTGGTTATAAGACAAAACAAGAATATATCCCATGGTAGACTGCTTCTTTTTGACCTCAGGTTTTTTGGGTATGAAAAGAAAACTGCTAAAGAATGAAATGGTAAAGAAAGGAAGCCACCAGGACTCTCTTTGTCTGGTTCTACAAAAACAACCTTCCCACCAAGGCGACGAAAACATTGCTAGGAACTCAGTTTTAAAAAGACGTTTAAAATGCTGTTTTGATTTAGATGAAGACTCAACTTGACGTGGTTTCCACAGACTTCTCTTTGGTTAAGCCGCTGATTTTTCAATGTTAAAACCTCTGATTCTCAGGTCATATTTTGCCTGTGTGGGATGTTGGGTACTGGAGCTCACGGTTAAAGCATTATTACAAGCAAGCCGGGCAACAACCGCCTGACTGATTTACAAAGTCACATATGAAAACACACAAACACGCTAACCCTGAGCAGATGGTGGAGCCAGACCTCACCGTACTGACTATTCCCAGAGCGCCACAAGTAAAGAAGACATCACTCTGACATACTGACGTTATCATCTACCGCCATTTTTCAGGACTTCTTCCAAAAGTAGCCTCGACATCCTAGAATTTACTCATCCTAGCACACCACAAACTTCTCTTTTGTCATAAAAATCACAGGATAAACAACCTACGCCCACAAAACATGGACAATGGGTAAAAGTTTTTAGTTTTTTTACGCCTCGTCGATTGGAACAGCACATCCAAACCCGCCCCTGAAAACACACCGGCACACAAACTTGCACAGTTTCCCCCAGAGGGGAGTTATATTTAAACTGCTGAAGAAGAGCGTTGCTCCCCACAGAGGTCTGTTTAATCTCTAACATCTCTCTCCTCTAAACCCTAACTGGCCTATTTCTGAATCTTCTGAATCTGCACACTGGTGCACACGCACGTTATTTCGGGCTAACGTCAAAGTTAAAATTTACCATGAATTTTCCCCATCAGAGACTGGAGTAAAAACAAAAAAAAAACAAAAAAACGCCAATAAAGAGGTAGCCTAACGGGGTTCTCGGGATCATCCTCAAACCATAACTGAAGCGAGGTGATGCCATGCAGGGACACTGTGAAATCCATGTAGGCATGCAGGAGGGGATCAGTTTAAGTAAATGAATCCCTGCAGCAGGAGCTCTGTTTGGAGGCGCTGTGCTTAACAAAGTGATTTCTCTGCAGAGACAGGAAGCCACCCACAGACGGCATACAGCAGGGAATGTCACTCCACGCTCGTTTGCAGTCGTGCAGCGTGAAATTCGCTAAACTCCCGATTTCGGCGACAACAAATCTACCGGTTGGCGTTTACTTTTACAGTCGGCGACGTGCACTCTCGTTACACACCCGCTGCAGACAAGCATGTCCGTTTCTACAAATGTGACATCTGCTTTGTCCAATATCGCATGTAATCCGTCTCCAGTGTAAAGTCAGACCATTATTTGCGAATGAAGTTGGTTCATCTCACCCTTTGTTCAACCGCGTCGTCTCCACACCTGCTTTGAGTCATTGCAGCTGCTTTGTTTTCTTGCTCATTAGCAGGGGAGGAATGTGTAAATTTCGTTTGACCGCATTCCTCTTATTTATGCACCATGAGTGAGAGATGGTTGTTCAAACAAACAGTTAGCTAGATTTAGTTCAACCTTGTTTAACACTTGATGGCACTAAATTACTCTAGCAGTGAACAGTGATTAGCTAACCATAGCCTTTAAGTACATCCGCTGACTTTTTAAGTAGTTTGGTTTCAGTTACTGAAATTATTTTAAAGTTCTGAAAAGTGTGGTGTGCATAGGCATCCATGCCCTTCGTGGTAAATACTTTGCACAAATAAATTTAGCTGCAATTACAGCTTCAAACCTTTTGGCTTGCCTCTTCGTGTTTGTGGAGGGTGAGCATCTTCCTGAGTCTCAACTCGTATGCGACCTCCAACAGGTTTTCATCCAGGATTTTTCTCCATTTCCATCCGTCAACTCTGACCAGCCTCTTTTGAAGTGGCGTGACACTGCCACAATTATGTTTATTTTTGCAAAGCCCTTGTACAAATGTTGACTAACATAACATGGTGACTTACCACCGTGTTGCCAGGTGGGGAATTCAGGTAAAATGTTGTTGTAGACGAATAATAAAAATAAAAAAAAACTTTCATCAGTCCTTTAGATGTGCAGTAAATGCGTCAAGGTTTGAAGCTGAATAAGAAGAGAGGAAGATGCTGTAGGGAGCAACAATTCTTTCAATCTTAAAAAGGACTTTTTCTCTGTTAATGTGAACTGCTCTCTTAATGATATTAAAAAGGACAGATACTGGATATCTAAAATAAATGCCTATTTTTGCAAACATATTAAAATGTAACTAGTTTATAAGGGTGAGTTAAAGTTGTAAAAAAAAATTCCACAGAGAAAGATGTTGAAGTTATGCAGAAGATCGTACATAACTTCAGCTGCATGTTATATATATTAGCTGAAAGCCTTAGAACTGAGTGTTTAACATGCAACACTCATGTGTGCAACAGAGAGATCTGACAAATGTCAGTTTCTTCAGTTAAAATGGTAGATAAATAGTATTGTTTTTAGAAGGTGGCTGTCTTAACTAACAAGCCTGGGAGCCAAAAAGGTTGAATGATTGGAGAAGGAAAGAATCTCAGAGACTTTTCTGCCAGTTCATCCTCAACAAGAAACTAGTTCTATGTTAATTTCCCACACAAATACAATCCCTTTTTGCTTTGAATGATGATAAAACGCACAAACATATCAACAATAAAAAGCAAAACTATAGATTTTTTTTCCCCACGGTGTTCAAAAAAAAAAAAAAAGAGTGGCATCATGGCTACAATTATTTAGAAACAGAATTAACCGGATAGCATGACAGAGGCGAAACCACAAGCAACTTGATGCATAAATTAGCTTCCTGCTCGTTGGCTATTAATGCCGTTAATGTTCTGTTGCACCACTAATTTTCACCGTCATCCATCAAATTCCAGCAGCTTTCTAAACCTCCATGCCGGCCGGCCGAACACCGAGTTGACTGGAGACCTTGGACCCGACACGGATATGAGAGGCTGGAAAGGGATGAGATCACTGGTGGCGAGCAGACGAGCTTACCACCCTGAGAGGGACCAGGTGCTACACTAAATCACCCTGGAAACGGTCGTCATGGAAACCTTAAAGGCACAGCAGGCAGGAGCCGTGGAAGCGATGAGTTGTAAATGACTAAGTGATGTAATTGTGCGCTCTAAACCGGGAGATTTGTGCGCTTGTCTGATGAGGCAAGGTGTTTCTGCTTAATCTAATTGTTGTGGAACCTCTCTTGTCTGCCGCTCCTTATTACTCATTATCTTTCACTGACGACGGGTCTGAGAGCGGTGAGAGAGCCCAGCCCTATACGGACGCTCGACACACCACCTGTGTTTGTGTTTGTAAGGTTATCCTATCGCCGTGGTGATTATTTGCTCTCCTCTGAATGAGAATTCACCAACTAGCCGTTTTGAATTATTCACAGCAGCGATCAGCGCTATTACACGGCTGTTAACGGAGGTGAAGATACGCTCCACGCATCCATCCGCCCTCCCCATCCCTCTCTCTCCCCCACACATAGAAAACTGCCCTTTTATCCACCCAGAAAACCTCCTCTTCAATTTCCTCCTCTTCCATCGTGCCACCCTCCCCGTGCTCCCCTCTCAATCTCCTCCTCACCTGATTGCTTTGCCACTGTTCTCTCTCTCTCTCTCTCTCTCTCTCTTCCACCTCTTACTCCCTCCTTCTCCATCTACCCTTCAGCTCCATCCATCTTCCCCATGTTCCCGCCTCCTTTGTTCACTCTCCTCCTCGCTCCTCTTCCGATTCTGCAGCTTTCATTTGTTTTTCCTGCATCGTTTCACGTTTGCTTTTCTTCATCTGAGCTCATCAATCTTTATTCTCCAGGTTGCTTTTTTAGCGTCGACATCCTCCCCCTGCCTCAGAATCAACCATATTTCACTCTCGCTTTTCTTTCTCCCCATTTATTTATTTGACTCCATCTTTACCACACAGCTGTATAACCTTCACCTTTCTTTGTCTTTTCCTCCATGTCTGAATCCATCTGAGCCTGTCATAGCCTCCTCATTATGTCTTCTCCTCCTCTGCGCTCCTTCCCTCCATCTCTCTCTTCTCCTCTCCAGAGAAGCCATTAGGTGCAGCTGTAAGGCTATTACTCTTTTTCCGTCTCTCTATCTTTTCTCTCACTTTGCTCTAGTCTCAGGGTAATAGACCCCTCTCTCACCCTTCTTTTCTTTCCCTCCATCCCTCAGTCTCTCCATCTCTGTGTTCCTTTCCTGCTCTTCATCCCAGCCGAGTTCACATCCTTTGACAATCTTCCGTTTCCATCCTCCTCGTCTTCTCTCCATCTTATTTCAGCATTCCTATAGCGACCCGAGTCATTCCTCCCGTTCTCCCATATTCCAGTGAGAGACCCTTCAAGTACTCCACTGTGTGCAATGCTGCATAGTGGTTAGAGGTCACTATAGTATGAAACACTCATTTAAATTCAATTAAGCTAAGTTGGAGGAAACCAAAATCTCTTTAGATTCTTTCCCGTCGCTAACAAACATTCAAACATTTCACAAATACTAAAAACGGATCCAATCCAATGCAACACCTTTACCAAGCCCGATAGTGACCAGGCTGATAGCACAGTGGACCTACAAATCTGAACGTGGTGACGATGACTTGAAGTTCGCACAGAGGTTCCTGAAACAGGATTTAGGTCATTTTGAATGGAGCGGTGTTGCTAGCTGGCCTCAATGTTTCAGAAACCGCTGATCTGGGATTTTCACGCAGAACCAGGACAAAAAAATGATCCAAAACTCGTCTCGAGCGGTGTGGTCAAGAGGCTTGCTCTGCATCGTCCGAAAAACGTTTTTGACTCAATCTGCTGTAAACCTGATTTCATAAAGACTTTGAGTTGCTTCCCACCGAATGAAGACAGAAGGATTATGGGAATTCAACCAAGTGAGGCCACGTATGAGGCTGTTCAAAGTCCTCAAGGCTGAATGTGGTTCGATGCTCAGAGATTAAACTAAACATTGCTCAAGTACCCATCAGTTGCAATACACATGAAATGGACATTAAATATTCTTTTCACTCAATTTCATTCCTCACACAAAAGCTACAACTGGTAGATATCCAGCCATAAAATGAGGTGCAACAGCTAATGAAATAGCCACTGGCATTTTCTTCTTAGTTGAGCCTAAAAAAATTGCTGCGACTACTCCTCACAATAAGCCTTTTTTATGCAAAGGCATAGATGTTGTAGAAATACTTCAGCAGAAGATGCATATTTAAGTGACTATATGCTGCTCTGCTGGTACACTTGCTACTTGCTTCTGTGAGGGCAAATAATGAAAAATAAATCTGGTTTTCTTGTGCACTTATTGCATTAGAAGTAAACATCCAGAGATCAGCCTGAGCACACCCAAAGAACACTCCTTTGCGAAGAGAACAGCCTATCTTTACCTCCTTTTGTCTCGCACATTAAGCTGCCTTTCTAAGTGCAGCACCTTCTGCTATCTTCATCGCCCCCAACTCTGCTCATCTTTGTAGGCCATTAATCTCTCCTCCTCCTGCAGCTGTATTTCCTGTGCCTTTTCCTCCCCCTCCAGTGCAGAGGAGACGGAGAGAGAATGACCATTATCTAAGCCAGCATCTCCAATAATTCCACAGCACCCTATTATCCACAATAGAGCCAAAATGGCCTTTGGTAATATGATGAAATCTGCCGTAAAAAAGTAGAAATGGGACTAAAAGCGTCAGAGTGTAGAAAAACCTCCATTCCTCAGCTGCTTTATCAAATTATTGCATTCTACTCATCTCTCCGTCTGCAGCCCTCCCTCCCACATCGGGTGCATTACTGTGTCTTTCTCTAAATTCTCCCCATTTTGCTCTGTTTGTCTCTTTCACTCCGCTCGTTCGCCGATACCTTCTCCCTCCGCCAGTCACACACTCTGCCTGTTTTCGATCTTTGGCCTTCCTCGTCTCTCGGCTCCCAACGAGAGCTCGTCGATTCGTCGCCGGATAACGCCGCGCTCTCAAAAAGCAGAAAATGGAAATCGCATTAACCCAAGTGTCGGTCTGTCCCAGATTGCACTTAAAAAGGAACAACAACAAAACAAACTCGGGTACAACTCCAGGACGCGCTTGTGCAGACATATGAGCAGAGGAATGTGTGTTTAGAGAGAAAGAGCCTTGCAATCAGTTGTGTGCTACAAATAGGTGCAGGGAAAACAATTTGCAGTCATTGCTAACAGCTGGTGGTGCCGTGTGTGTGTGCGTGCGCGAGTGTGTGCATGTGTGGGAAAGCTCGTCCAATCTCCACAGCCTCTCTCTTTTTTCCCTCCCCTCCTCCACAGCATTGTCCCTGGAGAGGTGGGGAGGTGATGTATGGAGCCTCTCCTGATCGCACGACTCAGCAGAGCAGATGGACAGAAGAGACACAAGGACAGAGGTGTACTGTAGTCGATGGAACAAAAGGAGCGAAATATTGCGAGTGCATTGTGCAAAAGTGAGCAGGCTCAGAGAAAATAAGAGCGTGGAATCACGATGGTACTTAAGAGTGCATAGATGCAAGGTAGATATATTTAAAGCCACAGTATATGCTCTGACTTCGGCGTCTCTTATTGTCTAATTCTGTAAAAACCAACCGGTTTTCCAAATGGCGCACAGGCAGAGTGATCCAAAAATAAATAAATAAAAAAAGATGCCTAACATTGCACAAAGCTAGGTAGCTAAGAAACTGCACTTAAAAGCCCAATTTTTAGGTGATTTATAACAGCATATGCTCAGCAAGTCTGCCCTAATCGATTTGATTACCAGGCGATGTGAAACATGACCCCAAATCCAAGGAAATCTAATTAGGCTGAAAATAAACATTTGGCACCTAGTGGACCAGAGCAAACCAGTGGAGAAACTTTAAGACGTATCGTCCCTTTTAATTATTATTACTTGACATTTAAAACGAAGAACGTCGGTGAATCTGGACTTATCCGAAACAGTCCAGCACCAACATGGAATGGTGCAATTTGGACTTTATTTGGGACAAATCTAAACCAGCATGTGAATAATTTGGGCGCTCACGTCTAATTAAAGATAACAGAGTGGCCTGAATAACACCAATGTTGGGGACATGCACCAGACAATAAGCTCATCTGTTTTTCTTCTTCTTCTCCTCATGACTGACTCATCATTTTCATATCTGCTTTGCGTTTGCTGCCACCCTCTGACTGGGAGCGTCATTGTCACCATTGGTGCACACAACAAATAAGATCCGCAGCTAGAAGGTAGATCTAGACGACATTTCTTTGGCTGGTCGTTCATTCACACTACTGAATGAAATGACGGCAATCAGACTTCAGTGTGAGCGGTTTATGACCCGAACACATGGAACAACACTGACGTCACACATCAGCGCACTGTTTACAGTAGTAATGATGAATGCCGTCATCCACGGATCCATTTATTTAGCAATGGGAGACGACAGTGTTGTCATGTGATCATAAAATGAAACAAGCTAATAAAAAGAAAGCAGAACTAATAGCGGTGGCCTTTAGTGGAGATTTTTAGAAAAGTCTCACCAAGAGCCACAAGTGGTGGGATTATGACGCGATGCGCTTCGCTGGCACAGGCTTCTTTCCTAATTTTATAATTATAATTTTCAGTCAGTATTTCCATCTAGATTTACTGCATCTGGATTCTTCTGGTGCAGAATTATGATGCACGTCTCACGTCAATGACGTGAAGTCGGATGAAATGCGACATGACCGTTCAGACTGCAGACGCTTCGAAAACTGTCAAATGAAGCAACTTTATGCCGATCTAATATTTATAAAATGGTTTTAAAAAAACTGCTGCTTGTTACTCATATAGTCAGGGCTTTGACCAGATCAACCAAAGGACTTTTACAACATGAGATCTAAAGCTCCAGTTTCCTAGGTTCTGACCAGAAAGTCTTCCTCATTTCTAAAAGAAAACCAAAAAGTACCACAGAGGAGTAATTCTTGGAACCTAAAAAGAAAGGTGGGCGGATACAAAACATGAGGAGGAATGGAGGGAAAAAGTTTCTACTGATGATGGAAGGGAGCAAACAGACAACCTCAGGTGATGAAGAGAAATTACAGGAGAAGAAGGTGAAACAAATATATACTGGAAACCATTTTTTTTTTTACTATTATTTCAAGGGGATGGATCACCGGCCAAGCTGGGGGTGTGGGGGGGGGTAGATGTGTAAACAAACACTGGTGTTTCAGATAAATAAGACTGGGCTGTAGAGGGAAAGAGAGCGTGAGCAAAAACAACAGAAAAGGGAGGGGAGGATGGAAGCAGAGTGGGAGGAAGACGCGGAGTGAGAAAACAAGCTCGACCATGTGTCTAAGTTAACAGTGGCAAGAGAAACCTCAATAGAGAAAAAGGTGTGGGCGGGAAAGCACTCCACGGGGAGAGAGGAGACAGATGTAGAAGGGAAACAGGCACCGGGAGACGCAGAAAGAGACAGAAGAGGTAAAACGAAGGCGCAGTCTGGAGACTCCGAGTAAGGAGAGAAATCAAGACAAAGCGAGGATGAAAAGGAACAGGAGAGCAGAAACGTCCTGGAGCTCAAGATGGCATGAGAAAGGGATGAGGTTCATGTGGGATGGTGGGAATTAAATGACAAGAAGAAAAACTAATTATTCTGTGATTCTGCTAATTAGCTCAAGCTTTACTGACAACTCTGCGTGGCACCAGACGTTCACCGAATGGTTCTCGCCACACTGATGGCCTTCGGGTGGGAGGAACCGCAGAAGAAGGGATGAGAGGAAGAGGAAGGGGGAAAAAAAACACAGAGGAATGGAGGTGGGCAGAGGGGTGAGACTGATAGAGCTGGACAGAAGGAAAAAAAGAGAGAAAAAGGGAAGGGGAGAGAAAGAGAGAGATAGAGAGAAAGAGAGAGAGGAGGTGGCAACGCCTGAAGTTATCTGAAAGCACTCCATCAAATGAGAGACGAAGAGAAACAGAGAGAGGAGCTGAAGCCCAGGGGATAAACTCGTGACGTCTGTTTACCCATGCATTGAGCCACTTTTACATAAACCAACAATTAAAAAGCCTCATTTAGGCTCTTACTGCTGAAGATTATGCACACACTGCCAAGTCAATAAGAAGACTGTACTCTAATGCTGCTTGAAAAGACAGAACGTCCACATCATCAAATCTGTTTACTCTTGTTTTTTATGCTCCCCGTGTTGGATAACTCTATTTTCTTTGTTTCTGCTGCACTGCTTGCTGCGGTTTCTTCTCTCATGAGACAAATATACAGCCTGGTCACAGATTTATCCCTGAAAATACTTCTAACCACTGTGTCCTTGCCTTGGGAGATAGGTGCTGCAGATAAAACCGAGAGTCCACCATAATTGTTAATTTGCCAGCCACTTGTTGGCTAATTTAATGAGCTGCAGATAGCTAATGTGAACTAACACTCATCAGCTCCACGAGTTTGTCATTTTCAGCCCACTTCTCTGAAACATTAAACCCCTCGAAAGGGCAGGTTATGTTCAAATTATGCATTTCATATCCTCACGCAGGATATTGTTTCAAAAGAGCAATAAGTTAGCTTCATAATTGTGCAACAGTTTCACATGTTCAAAAAAAAAAAAAATCTAAAGTCAAACAGAAATCCTTAAAAAAAAAACCCTGCATGTTGAATTAAACCAGCAAAATAAATTAAAATCTAAATCAAATTTCTCAAGTAGACTATTTATCAGAGTCACTTGCAGCAGACCAGAAGCAGATTGTAGGAAATGCTGGAATATATATATATATATACATATGTATATTACACATTCACTAACATTTCCCTCTTTGTGCTCGTTTTCTTTGTTGTTTTATGGTCACAATTCATGATAGAGTAAATATTTCTACTTGGCTCCTGGACTCTTTTGTCGCTGTGTCACACTGATGTGATTCCCGACTGTTTTCCGCTTTTATGTCTCCTGGATGTGCAGAAATTGCATTTCCTTCCTTAATAGAAAATGCATTTCATTTGCTATGATTAATAAATGATGTTGAGTATGTGATTTTTTTTTATTTTTATAAATATCTCTTATTGGTTGTGGTGGTTCATTCATCCAAATTATCCAGTGGCTCCATAGAAACTTCCCTTAATGTCTTAAAATGCCTGACAGGAGCATTGAAGGTTATTATCTGTGTTTTTGTATAACAGTAAGAACACACAACAATAAACAGGAATGAACATTAAAAGTGAATGTATATACCATCACTGAAATGCAATTCTACATAAGCATAGTGGCGTGTTGGTTGTCAGTGTGTTGGATGTTGAGCCTCTTTCTTCATATGCAACCTTCTGAACATGAATATTTGCCCTTTCAAAACCTGCTTTTATTCCTTCGCTGTATGGACTTTGGTTCACAGAGTCAAAAATGTGTGTTTCTTGTGCGTTGTGCTCTTCACTGCGAGCTGCCGTCTTACAAAAACATAGACAAAAACGTTTACTTGCAATAATTGATGCCAATTTCAAAAGACATCTGTGTTTTAGTTCACACACAAACAACAAAGATGACTTCCAAGGATACAAAGAGAATGCAGTGATCCCAAATTGTGGGGGTATTTAAGCCCAAGGGCTGCATACGTTAGCTGACAGGTCCATGCAACCCAAATCGCCAGACGACGAGAAAGTCTAACTTCTTACAGGAGGAAGAATGTGTGGGAGTTTCAGGCAATCCTGTGAGGCTCATTGCCGTGAGGCAGCCACGTGCCGGGAACGTGGCACTTAAAGCCTCACTTTACTGATTACATACACACACATATACACACTGCAGCTGATAGGTGCTGGTAGATACAAGCACTAGTAAAGGGGGCAAAATGAAAGAGAGGGGTTAAGTCGCTCAGTATGGAGGGATTTAAGCCTTAAACAGTCTGAGGAAAAAAAAGAGAGAGAGATGAAATGGGGGCTGGGAGAGCGCTCTGAGTCACCGACGGAGCGCAAGAGTGTTAAACTGTACAGTACGGGTTTTATTAACCGGTACAGAAAGTGAATGCTACCAGAAACATTTCTTGCTTCTCTTTGTTTGCCTGCTTTTTCTGTGGAGCCTCCGGAGACGGAGGAAGAGAGGAACACGATGTGGAAGGAAGAGGGGATATCCCCGCAAATCAACCGATTCCTCCCCTGTTTGTGACTTTCCACCCTCCACTCCCTCCCAAGCCAAAAACAGATGCTCCTTTAAACAGATGAGATATCCTGCTCTATTGACCCGGCGTATTGATACGTATGTTCCGTATTTCGTTTGTCTGTTTCTCTTGGGAGACAAACGCTGTGCCTTCAGTTTTTGCTGCAGAGAAATCAATGACGACACAAGCCTCCTAAACTGAGAAACGGCTAGCAGCACATGTCGGCGTCATCGAGTTTTTGAGTATTTACATTAGACGGTTAGTGGATATTTACAGTTACATCCCAATTCTGCAGCGATAAGCCACAGTCAACTAGCTGCTAATCCTCCAACATTGGGAGTGTGAGGCAATGCTGGCTAATCCCAGCGAAGGAGGCCAACGCGTCAGGTCGCCTCACACACCAAGGAGAACCATTTACGCCGTGGTAGTCGAGATCGATTAAGAGTGGGTGAGAGAGGACTATTGTAGTGTTGTTAGCCTTGCTCATTGACCATATGTAGATCAATACCTGCAGCAGCCGGAGGACAGACAGAGACAAAAAAGCACGCACACACACACACACACACACACACACATATAAAATAAGCACATAAATATGCCTTTATGAGTAAACACAAGGACTCCCATCTGCAATCAGCCTGTGGTCTAAATAATGTTAATGATTTGACCATTAGGGCTGAGGCATGAATCAGAGGTAATAGCTCCAGGAGAAGGCCGTATCGATGAGCTTCAGCACACGCTGAAGCACCTGCACACACCAACACTGAACAGTGGACAGCGTGGCGCAAATGCAGAAGTCGTTCTTTTGACAGTAAATGCTTATTTAAACTGCTCTAAGACAACACAAAACCCCCTCTAACATGAACAAGTGTGCACAAGTGCTAGACTAGCCTGAAAAAAAGAGAAGACTCGGTTATTTATATGTATTATCGCTGAGGCGATTCAAAATAAAGTTAGAGGAAGAAAAGAAAAACAAGCAACTTGACTGTTCAGTCAGGCTGCCACAACGTGGGGAAGTTTTAGGGAATTAATAGCTGAGGGTATTTTATCAAAGTTACAGTTTCTTTTTTGTCTTTATGAAACATGCTAGACATGTTGGAAATATTTTGGATATATCTTGCTTAAGGTAAGGATCTATTTATTGTACTGGGAGAAGACGCTACTGATTACAGTTAGCAAAGTTTATTGTGCTAATTGCACAATAAACTTGCTATGAAATGGCACCAACACTCTTCAGTGAAGAAGAAAAAGTCAACTTTTAAGTTTTTCTATTTAGTGAAATCCTGTTTATTCGTAGGATTCACATGCCACCTGGTGCTAACCACCTAATCATCAAGAATGAGTAAAAGCATTTCAAAGACTTACAATAAATGGAGGGATGACTTAGCAATCTAACGCAATGATATGTTACCAGGCCTGGGCTTGTTACATCAATCGTGGTCTAATCAAGGTTTTGAAAAGTTATGGTTTCAAAACTACAAAATCTTTACTAGAATTAAATCTTGAAGTGGCCAGACAGAACAGAAGAGTGTAGTGCTCCAAGGTCAAATTGTGTTGCACGTTCTTCAAGAAATAGATACTTCACCAAGTTTAGTTTTCAATCTATACTAAAAAAACATAAGATGAATAACAGAATGTTTAAAAAAAATTAGGTAAACTGGAAAATAAAACACCACATACTGCAGATTATGTAGAGGTGCAGCAGAGATCATCTTAAGTCTATCTTAAGCGTATTCCCAAAACCTCTGTCTCTTTAACAAACTTGGTATTTTCCTCATAATCCTGCTGTATCAAAGCCTAATCTTGTTGACCTATATTTCTACCCTCTGGTGGAAGATCCAAGTCCAAGATGGCTACAAGCGCCTCCTAAAGAGCAGAGTTGTTTTTTATTTTAGTGAAGAATCAAGTTCTTCTCATAAGATGGTTAAAGAAAAATCAGATATTTAAAAACTGATTTTTCGATTGAATACAAATTTATAATATTGACACTTGGGTGGAAAATGGTTTTATACTGTATTAATCCTACAGGGTTTTCTTAAAACATACAACATGGGCATGAAAACAAACTATCCAATTATCAACGTATAAAATGTCTGGTATTAGATTTTAAAAAAGGTAAAAGACGTCGGGTGAACTCGGCCTGGTGAATACGACACACCACGTCAAGGGCAGCAGGAGAATTTACGACCAGCCCTCCCAGGTGGATCTTAGGACACAATGCTAACCACTTCAGTTTCAGCTAAGAGGAGTGGAAAAAAGGAGGACCAGGAGAAGAAGAGGAGGAGGAGAATGAAGAAGGAACGGAAACTAAAGCTCTAAATTTAGCTCCATGCAACATTCCAGAGAAGAATAACGCAGTTTCCTCCTTTCGCTGGTGGTGCTGGAAGAGGGGAAGAGTGTGAAGGATCCGAACGGCAAATCTGAGGTGATGATGATCCTATAAACTTTACAGGTCATGAAACAGATGCCAAAAATGTAACATGATGACAGTATAATAGCAAAGGGGGCTGAGAAACATTTCTCTGGTGCAAACAAACAATAATGCGGTGTTAAAAAAAAGAAAGAAAAAGAAAAAAAAAGCTTCCACTTGCTGGTGAACGTGGAAGCTGTCAGAGGACAAGAAAGGTATCGCGTAATGCTGCGTGTGTCTTCATGCTCCTGACCTTCTGGTGGGAAAGTGAAGAAGGGAGGAGGGGGGGAAGCTGACGGAGACAACTATTGGAAGTAAAGAGGAAGCAGAGGAAAGATGAGAGTAGAGGGGAAGATAAAACAGACAATGTAAAAGGAGTAAAAACACACCTCCTGCCCCTTTTCCAGGCCCACACAAGTTGAGAGAAACCAGTGGTGTGCTTGGTGTGTGTGGCCGTGTGATCACGCTTGTGCTTTTTACGCTTGGGTTTCACATGACTGGTCATACTGGTGTGTGTCTCACCAGGTATCAGGTGTGGTGATGAGCGTTACGCATGTCCTTCGTGTGTTTCTGGGTCTTGTTCGCAGAATTGTGTTTGCGTTTCTCCTTCCAGTGTTACAGCGGAGCCGGAAACGTTTAGCTTGTCGTTAAATTATTACTCATGTTCACGTCGCTTCCAAAAAACGGGTCCATGTGTTTTTAATTCAGCTCTGCTCAAACGTACGCAGAAGCATTTCTCTGCACAGGATACTACATTGCTACTACTATGGATTTATGTAATGTTGCCTCGTCTTCTGAAAAGTAAAAAAAAAAAAAAAAAAGCAAACAGTAAGATTTGTGAATGCAAGCAAACTGCAAGTGCAATGGGCCTTGAAAGTTTAGTAGTTTCATTTAAAAATAGGCTGATTATTAACACCAGTGTATTTGGGGTTAAGAGTGAAAACGGGCACAAACCACTGCGAGCACGCAAAACCAAGACAAAAGCCCTTTATTAACACATAACACTCAGATTGTATTGAAAGTGGCTGTCACACTGTTTCTTATCTTGCCGTGCAAGTGACAAGATCACACTTGTACGGCGAGATAAGAAAGGTCTAAACGTGAAAGTATGGGACATTTTTTTCTGTAAAAGTTCAAGTCCAGAAGGGCGTAAAATGTACAACATGCTACTGTGCCAGAACAGAGAAAGGTTCATTGACGTCACGACCTTATTCTTCTTTTTTTACGTGGGCTGACTGCCTGACCGTTTGGGGTTGAAGTTTTAGCACTCATTGCATATTCTTTGAGGACAAAAAAAATATTAGTTTAATTTATCTGGAGACTGGTCGGACCGTCTTTTCACTGATGAAGCTCAAAAATTGGCAAACCAAAATAAGTTAATCTTCACCAGCGTAAACAAAGCAACTGCATAGTGCAGCAATGAGAGGAATCTGACAGCTGAGTTGTCTTAAATGTAAACACTTAAAAAAAACACAAGCAACTCAACTTTCACCGAAGAATAAGCCAATGTATTCTTTTAAGCTCAACGACAGCTAGAAAATGCAGTCACAGATGGATTCTCTCGTGAACAACATTTCTTAAGCAAAAATATAGAGTGGGGAAAAAAAATCTTAACTAGCTAATCCCTCTAGTAACCGAGAGATAATGATTTCACCAAAGACACAAATCTAGATATATATTTTTAAATAAAATTGTTAATTTCCACTTACATCATTGAATATTGTCCTACAGTTAAATTACAGTGTTTTGGAAAGAAAATTTTAACATTTGTTTGGCTCAGTTAGGCTTCACTAAGATTAGAGTGCTTCGTTCATTTATGTTACCAAAATATTTGAGAGACATATTTCAAGGAGAACTGCTCTTGTGGAAAATATGATACTCACCTGGGCATCATCACTGTCGAAAGGAAGCTGTATGCCTTTAGCTGAATATTTTTCGGAAGTATTAGCTGGATATTTAATAAACCTAATGTCTTAACATATCTGATTATACAAGAACAACATATATGGTGTTCTTTTTTCATTAAATCCACTTTTCCGAGATCTGGAAATAGCAAAATGACTCCTGCCAAGGATAAAGAAAAAAAAAGGCCAATAATCTTGAACACTTAAATACAGCCGTAAATATGAGCTGTAGCAAAAGGTGACAGAAAGGTTAAAAAACCCACAACTATCCTCACAGGTGGGGTTAGGGTTAACACACTAAGTCAGGGAGCAAGAAGGCTGAGAGAGACAGAGAGAGACAGAGAGAGAGAGAGAGAGAGAGAGAGAGAGCGATCAAGGCTGATAACAAGGTGGGGGGGGAGGGCAAGTTTGTGCAATTTCTGCAGGAACTGTTTGTGCCATTCTGGGCTGAGGTGACATGGATGCGGCAGGCATTAAACGATCAGCCGCTTCAAGATGTCATGATCAAATCGAGGGGTCAATTAAAGCTGCTCGCTCCACGGTGGGCTGTTCCAGACAGTAAAACGGCAGGAATGATTGAAGGTTCGGTGGGAATACGACTGGGGAGGATAAGTGAGCGCATTTGTGACACCCCCCACCCACCTCCCCTCCCTTGCGTTAGATGTAGACAAACAACCCCACCCCTGCTATCTTCTACGCTCTCCGCCAAGGCAGAGCGACGTCAGGGCCCGCCTACGACGAGGTCAAACGGAGATTTACTTCCATATCAATTGGCCCAGACAGCTGCCTGTCAGAGGACAGAAAGAAGGGATGTGGGGGGCGGAAAGATGGAGGGATGGGAACATGGAACGGGCAAGGTCACTTCTCTGTGAAGGCTTTACGGCGGCGTAATGTTTAAAGGAGGCCGTTATGACTATCCGACACAAGCGTCAAGGTCCAGAAAGTAAAGTCCGGGGGAGAGGGAGGGACAGGGGCAGGAAAAAAATTAGAGAGGGAGAGAGAGTGACAGATGAAAAACAAGACAGATTTGGTGTTTTGCTACAGCAGTGATGGAGACAGTAAAGAGCTCCATGTGTGTGCTGCAGCAGCCCTCCTGTGCCAGATTACAGTGACGTAGTGTTATCATTTCTCTGATAGGAGCGCTGCCACAAGAGGAGGAGGAGGAGGAAGAGGAGGAGGGAGGAGGAGGGGATGGCAGGAGAGGACAGAAAGGGGGAGGGGTGACGAGTCTCATTGCTGGAAAAATGGTCTGATAGCCAAGGAAAAAAAAGTGAGGTAGGGAGGGAGGGAGTGAGAAGGAAAAGTGAGAGTGCCACACAAAGGAACAGAGCAGACACAAAGAAAGACAGAGACAGCCGGAGGAGAAAGAAGACAAGGGAAGGAGGGAGGGAGAGACGAGTAGAAGGAGGAAGAATGAGATTGAATGCAGGGGGTTCTTTGTGTGGAAGTTCAAAGAGCAGAAGGAAAAGTTAAAATACAAGAAAAGCAGGAAAGGAAGTAAAAAAAAAGTGGATGTGACAGAGGTGAGAGCGAGAAGAAAAAGTAGAAAAGGAAAGAAAGAAAGAAAGAGCAGAGAGTGAAGCTCCTCCGAGCGGCTGGTGGGTCAGCGCAGGGCCTGCGAGCGTTTTGTGCAGCCGCGCGGCCGCGGCCAGCAACATTTACAAAGAGGCAGCTGTTCCATTAGCTTCTGCCATTGTGTCTAATTACATTCTGGTCTCCTCAGACGCACGCTCACACCAGTGCACACAACAAAGCATATGTGCACGGAAACACACAACCGCCGCCGCCTCTCCAGCCAACCAAGAAATCCCTACCATGCACACTAACGAGAAGAGGAACTCGGAGCGACAGAACCAGAAAGAGAGCGAGAGAAAGTGTGTCTGTTAATCACAGTGTCATGCACACTCGCTTACAACCCCACTCCCCCACCCTCCTCCATACAAGGCAGAGAAATGACACTTCAGATCTATGAATGTCTGCGTGTGTGCGTGTGTGTGTGTGTGTGTGTGTGCGTGTGTGTGTTAGCCAGCATATTTCTCTAGCAGAGGCACACACACACCTCCCCCTAGTCGTTGAAGAGAGGAGGATCTAAGGCTTTGTGAAATACCAAACATACCAGAGGAGCCACATGAGAGGGGAAAGGGCTGCTTTTGAGAATCCTCAAAAGACGCACACTTCCACTCGTGCACACAATCTGTGGAAACACAGTTCTCACAGCCGTTTCCACACACATGAAACTCAGCCGAGCCAAGCTAGCATGAGGTAAAGGTTGATTGACAAATAGACACACACACACCCAAGCACACACACACAGCTGATGCATCCTCCCTAATCAGCTCAGTGGTGTAGCATTTGGATAAGCAGCACTCCTAAGACTACTTGACAATAGTGAGACAGGAGAGCTTACATTGTGTTAAACCAGAAAAACCGTACACAAGCATCCTTCAGGCTCTGCACTGCTGTTAGCAGAAACAAGAAAACCAAACAAAAGGTGACGGCCAATCCAAGCCAACGTTCGATCAGCGGAGAACAGTACGCGTACGCCATAAGGCTTGGGGGAGGAAAAACGGAAACGAAATGAGGAAAGAAATGCAGACAGGAACCGAAAGCTTTGATCAGTCAGTAAGAGTCGCCGAGGCTCATTTCTGAAATCAGATTCACCAAGAGAATTAGAAATGAGGGGAAATATTTGCAGCAATAATTTGCTTCCGATGAGACATGTTTTAATACTTAAATTGGTCAATATATTTATGTTTTGCAGTTATTGCTGCCATAAACTTTGAGTTCTTTTTTTTTTGTTATTACACAGAAGCTACAAATTGTCCAGGGATTTCATGTTTAGCTATGTCTCTTTCCTAGAGAGGGCTGTGACTGACTGGTTTTTTTCTCTCATCTTAGAAAATACACCTGATCCAGACATCCTGTGCCTCTTTCCTGGACAAACATAATTAAAAGAGTGTAACTACATGTTCTCTACTCCCTTATTACAATAATATTAGTGGTTCAACGCTCCACTGTGTTGCTCCACTAGCGGATGCAGGCCAAAAGCTTCTTCTGTCCTACCATCACAAACATAAGCATGCAGAGTTTGCCAATCTGAACTTTGGCTTTAACAGAAACTAGATGCTTCGGTTAAATCAGACTACGACTTAAAATGCAAAAGAAAAACCAGGCCTGACATAAAACAAACAAAAAATATGAATATGTGGAAAAGCATGTCATAAAATCTCAAATTGCAAAACTGAAATTCAAACCAAGATTCTTTTTTATAACTTGTTTACAGCTTGCCTTAGTGTCTAGGTTTTCTCTAAAAATACATTTTTATCTTGGACTTTTTTTTTCTTTTACATTTTAAATAAAGCAAGTTAATTCTTACTGTTATGAAAAGTGGAGGATCTGCAATGTTTTGGTCCCGTTTCTTTTCTGAAGACATTTGGGAACATTGTTAAGAGTACACGGCATCACAAACCTTTCGATGAAAGCTGGACGTGGACAGCGTGATGGTCCAGGACATATGGTCAAGTCAAGATAAATGTGTTAAACAAAAAAAATAAATAAATTCTCAGTCTTCAGACCTAAATCATGATACCTGAGAAAGACTCTGCAAAAGAGGAATAAGCAAAAATCTTTAGTTTTTTTGTACGTTCCCATCTTGGTAAATTTTATGGGTAAGAGCTATAATGTTGCCAAAAGCAGGTTGCATAAAGCACCAATAATTTTGACATTTGTAATTTTGATGTTTGTTTGTTTTTTTTTAATAATGATGAATAAATGTGCTCAAATTCCAAATCTTGTAGTGTCAGATTATCCCTCTGCAATAAAAAAATTAACATAAAACGTTTTAAATGTTTCTATCGGCCGTACTAACAACACTGTAAAAGTCATATCATTCACTCAACATTGATGTATTTTGCTTTTTAAATGTACATGAAGCAGAAATGCAAACTTAAAGCAACTTGGAACAATTAAAAACCAGAACGAAAGGAACAAACAAGTCATCATAATTAGTTGATCATCAGTGCATTAAGGAAACAATCTCTCTGCCTCACGCGCAAACGACGAGTTTCGTCCTTTCGAACAGCTGCAGGGTTAAGGTGGAGGAGTTTCGCTTTTGAGCAACCCCAGCATGAGAAGTAAAAGGAAGATTTCAAGACGTAGCAGTCATGCTGTAGACAAAACTCTACCGTCAGGCAAGGCGAGCACATGATGCCCGCACACCAACTAATGACAGGCATAAGCCTGGAGAAAGAGTCAAACTCTCACATGCACTCTTCATTCCCGCTCCCCTAAGATTGATTCATGAGCTCCAACAGGGAGATTGCTTTCTACAAGAAGGAAAATAAAAATAAAAATCACACACCAGCCTGCCTTTTAGGACGCGCGTGCACACACACACACACACACACACACACACACATATACACACACACACACAATGTCATAAACCTGGGCCTGCTGCCTATGTCAAGGTGAAATGGAGTAGGAAAACAAATAGATGTGCTCGTAGCAAACCTCCGCTCCGGTGAGCAGTGAGTCTGGAATAACTGTCGGAGACACACTCTGCACAGCGATTTATTTCTTCCATCTACCTCTAACCATCAATGTAGCTATTAGGATGTACAGCTCTGCAGGCTGCGGATGCCTCATTATCATACGCTCACCATTAAGAACCCTCCATCTCCTGGAATAATTTCTACAGCTTCCTTTAAATAACAGCTTCACCTTCTAAAATATACAAAATGCCAAATATAATATAGCAGCAAATCAAGTGTAAAAATGTACTAATAAAATAAATATGATATTGTTGGATTAGGTCGCCTAGATTTGCCAAACTTTAGTTACCATCAAACAGAAAACTGTGGACGTTGAAGCCGTTTTGCCTGCTCACAGTTTGTGTCCATCAGTAAATTTGCAGCTGGTCAGCAGTTGTTGCTGCCACCTTTCTATTTTAAGCTGTTTAGAGGATGGCACTGTGATACATAAACTGAGTGGGTAATTCTGTCGAGCAGCTCTGTCCAAAACAGGCCTAAAGAGACCCGAATGTCCTTGTGATGATGCAAAATATAGCAGCCATCCAGGACTCCTGGTGTCAAACTGTTACTGAAGACTGATAGTTGCCCATTTGTGCTTGTTTCTGCAACGCTGATCTCTCTCAAAAACACACGTCGGCAATCTATCCTGAGCAGAAATATTTACTGCGAGCTAAATCTGGAACGGGAAGCTAGGCGTATGGATTCTCTTCTCAGTCTTGCCTTTTTGTGGCATGCACACATTATGAAAAGATTTGTGCATCAATCGTCCAGTGATCAGAACTTAAAGATTTTTCCTTAAAGAGTTTTGAGCAGTGAGCTACTTAAGCTGGAAAATCAGTTTTTATTATTATTATTATTATTATTGTTTATTGAAAGGCAACAAAAGTAAAACTATCCCACCTTTTCACTTTGAAAATTCACCAACAGCAAAATGCGATTTCGTTGATTCACTTTGTTTAGAGGTTAGAAAAATAAATAAATCAAAGTACTACTAGCATGCTAAAAGTGGCATATGTTCAAGCAGCAGAGTGCAAGCTAGCTAAATGAGTGAACATACATGCTGGCTAATTTTAAGCAGAAATATTAAATAGGACTAGTCCAGTTGCTAACATCAGCCCTCTTGGAGACAGACTTGTTAAATTAACCATAACATGCCACCTGTCAGCTACGCTTAGAATGTGTGTGTTCAGTATCACCTTTTATTAGTGCTACATTAATTAGCATTGTATGGATAAATGCGGGGGAACAAGTCAGTTGTGAAAAGAGACACTGGTGATTACAACATTTTTGTTCTTTCACTCAATACCAAACTAATTGACAGAGATCGTTGAATGGTGCTTTGGCTTGAAATGTCAATTATTCTTAAGTATTAAGGGGCTCAATTAAGGTTCTGAATAAAGCATGTCTCAGGTGCAAGTAGAAATGTCAAATGTACTTAATGACAACAGGCATGCCTATAAGTAAAAGCCTGATATTTGGTATTACAGCAGCCAATGTCAAAGAAGACCCTTAACGACAGTAATTGGGGGACCGGGCTCTGGGTGATGATGTAATGATGCTACGTTCTCAAGCAGCTGCAGCACAATGAACAGTGAGGCTTAACCAGCGGATCAAGTAGCTCACATGTCATCTCCCTCAGAGGCCGGTTGCAGAATGGGTCAGATCTGAAAACGCAAAGCTTTCGAGTCTCCTGAAATATCTCCACCATGGATATGCACTGTGACATAGCAGCAACTCTTAAGCTGACTTTTTACTTGACAAGCTTGAATTGAGTGCCGCTTTCCCCGGTGTCACTGCATTGTCCGCCATTTGGGAGTAGATGCTCTATAAACTGAGAGACTTTCAGGGTAAAGTTTCCTGTGCAGGAAACTTTTTTGACATGTATCCTTAAAAGTGATAACTTTGTGACTATTTTTGTGTTTTGTTTTTTGTTTTTTTTCTCCCACATTTCAGGCCTTAAAGAACAGATTTATCTGACACGCATCTGAATCCAGGCTCGGGTGCTACTGTGCAGAGCCTGCTGCAGGCAGGGATTGTGACCAGATGTGGGTTTGTGGGAAGCTGCTGAAACAAGACCCAATTCATTCTGGAACTAACAACACATATGCACTTTGGCACAGTTCGTCATGCAGCAAGAAGGTCTTGGATTTGAATCCTAAAGTCTTTCTGCATGGTGTTTGCAAATCCTCACCATGAATGGGTGCACTGGCTACTTAAACAAAAGCATGACTGAGGTTTACTGGTCTCTGTAAAATGTGTGTGTGTGCATTGTTGGTTGCCCCATCATGGACTGGCAACCTGTCAAGGGCGTACGCTCACCCAGTGACCACCAGAGATGGGCACCGGCCACCCAATGATGAGCGTGTACAGATGATGGACGACGTATTAAGTCAGTGAAGGTTTTGCTAGCTGATGTGGAAAACCATTCTCGCTGTGCTTAAATATTGGGAACAATTATTAAAACAAGTTTCAAGGAAAAAAAAAAGATATCTGAACTCTAAGATGAGAACAGACGATTAAAAAATTAATTGAATGAATGACAACTGAATGTGAATCTTAGTTCAAACTATGAACATGAATAAATTCAGTTGAAATGCACCTGAAACTATTTATTGCTATGAGCAAATTTGCACTGAAGGAACAAAAGGAGAAAAAAGCTCCTGCTGCTCATAACAGCCTTTCAGGGCACGGATGTTTCACACCATAAGAAAAGGTTGGATGTCTGATCGAGAGTCAGCCAAAATTCACCAATAGAAAGAAGAAAAAAAAGAAAAAACAGTCTTCCTGTCAAAATATAATAAAAAAAAATAACAATCAGACATCATTCCATACTGGTTGGTTAAAGTCCCATTTTGCATGTGGCATCAAGAACAAAAAACATTAAATTGCAGATATTTAGGGCTCCAACCTACATAACGTGTTTAGACTAAAGACAAAATGCTTTTAAGGAGAGAAATTTAAATTATTATAAACTTCTACGTATTTTATTTTATTTTTTACTTTTCCATCAGGATTGCAAACTGCAGCAGGACTACTGACCCCCCTCTACTCTTCAGCTAAAGTATTTATGACATTTTGCTGCTGATCCCGGGACGGTCCGGGGTGTGGAAACTCTCTGGGGTCCTCGACATCGTCGAGGACATCGTCGACAAGCCGAAAGCTGCTGACAACGACAAAATACAGCATTCACTGCTGGTGCCTCGCGAGATTAGGTTTTAGGAAATTTGGTATTAATATCCGCTGATAAATTGCCTGTTCTGTTCACTGCTACTATTCTATCTCATTTATTTTATTTGCTGATCAAAACAGTTCTCAAACTTGAAAACAAAATGGCATCTCTTTCCAATTTGCCTGAAAGAACAGCTCTGTGTTTCTGCATTGCACAAAGTGTGAAAAATGACTGATCGCCATTTTAAATCAAACCGTGCAGCATTGTGAAACAAAACAAAAGGTAATTAACTTTGTCAAACAGAAAAATAAGGTGTTAATAATCACTTTACATGTTCTCACTTAAAGCGGTGCCTTCAGTAACACTGAAGCTTTTTTTTTTTTTCCTGTTTGTGGGAGGCAGAGCCTCACACACAAATGTGCTGGTATTGTTTACTGTACACACACACACACACACACACACAGGCTATACACAACCACAGGGGAGGATATATATGCACATACAGGATCTACACACACGTTTACTGTTGATAGTGCAGGTAAAGCTGTGCTTTCCCAAGCAGTTTGAACTTGGTGTGAGGCTGCCAAACATCCCTGTGTGTGTGAGGTAAGCAGATTTTCTGCCTTCTTGCGCAAAAGCTTCAATAAGGGATACTGGGATAGAGGGGGGATGGAACGCAAAGGCAGGAAAAAAAAGAGAGATAAGGAGAATGATGACGTGTCTTAGTGCTTACCATCACCAAAATGATTGTCGATTAATGGCAGAAGGTCAGAAAATTCACTTTTTTTGTGTGTCAGAAGGTCGCATCTTACAAGTTTGCCTTCTCTTCCGCTCAGGAATGGCAGCAGCACATTGCAGACTCTCATGTAGAAATAAATGATATGCCTTTAAATTTTTTTAAACATTTGGTGTTGCAATTGATTTAACCAGCGCAGTATTGGAGTCTATTATAATTATCTTAAGCAAGCCGAGAAGAAATTTTCCTTCATCGAGGAAGACCTCAACGCAACACCAGAAAGCAAAATAAACGTACACTTTCAATTTACATTTAGCACAGTGATGAAGATGAAGCCGATAAAATATAAACTTAAAATACATTAAGGGTGTTATGAAATGCCAGTATGATAATCACAAAATAATCATGAGCTTCTTCTGAAGATTTTACAATCCCCCAGAAAGAGGCCCGTGTTAGAAGCTTATTGAGCTGGAAAGCAATAACTGTTTAGAAATGAAAAGGAAGGCTCGCCCATAAAACTACATTTTGTTTTTTTTTTACATATAGAGTGCAAATATCAGAATAAGCTGCAAGGCTGAAAGTCCTTTTCGGCAAAGACTTCATTTCAGCCATTTCCTTTTCAGTCGGCATTGTTTCGCAGGCAAATAAAAACACAAACGAAAGGCCTTTCCAGAGCGCTGGTTTGTGGATCCTGTAAAATCTCAAAGAATGCTCCTCACATCCTCTGAACATCTTCAGAAAGACGATTTTAGCAACAGAATAAAATAACGTTCTTTGGACAGATGAGTCTGAATATTTTGACACCTGAAGAGAGGACATGGTTGACTTAAACCAAACGCAGCACTCCAAGAAAAGAACCTCATAAGGTCGTCAGGATACTAACATTTCAAACTGGATACCAATAATAAGACAAATACTTGATACCTGAGTCTATTTCCATTATCATAGCAGCTTATTTTTGAAGACACAGGAGTGTTTGCTAACAGCAAACAATAGGATTAATTGTAATGAATTACAACAGTTGTACATGTTCAGTCCTCTTATCAAAACCATTTAAAAATACCGCTTCCCTGTTAAGCAAAATGGTGACACTTATAATAATTAGTGTTAAATAATGTTAATAAATGTTCACCATTATTTTCTAATGTAAATTTGCTCCTTTCTGTACAGTCTGTTCTGTCTTTAAATATATATGTATATATACACACTTTTTTTTTTCCAATGATTGAATATGCACAATTCTTTTTACCTTGAAATTTCTGCTTGCACACTTGAATTTTCCTCATTGTGGGACAATAACGGATCTTTCTATTGAGTTTTAATATCCTTCATGAAAGTCTTTACCTTTGACTTTATTTTATTTGAAATGATTATCTTCAGTTCTTGCTTTCATTTCCCTGACACTTGTTATTGACAAAATAAATGTTACAACTGAGAGACAAAAATATAATTCTACACTAAAATAAATTATGTTTCAAAACAAACATGAATCTGGAGCATACAAGGCACATTTTTACAGCGTAAACAGGAATTTGTTTGATACAGATGTACTCAGCAGCAGCGCTATACAATTTCTTTTGAGATCAACTACAGCAGTACCGGAGGACGCACTGGTTTGTTTTGTTGTTTCGTTATTTAGCAGCAGACTGAGCAGCCAGCTGATTGTGGAGGGTTTCGAGATTCAGAATGTTGCAGCCGGGAAATACATCCCGTCAGGTCGAGCGGCGCTGTTACTTCTAGGAAATTAGCAGTAATGTTATAAATGTTACTGCCAACGCTGTTCAGCAACAACTCCACCCTTTCTTAAGTAGGAAATCAGTAAAACTCAGGCAACAGTGAGCAGTGAGTTAAAAGCAGAGAGAAGATTAAAGGTTAAACAATACATTTATTACAGTTAAACAATATAAGATAGTTAGAAATTAAGGAACTGAACCCTGCAGCTGACGCAAAACATGTCAGTAAATCAACCAGGGGATGAGATAGAAAGACTCCGGTCAGGTGAAAGCAGGTTCGACATTCAGCGACACGAAACGGGCTGAACATGCAGGAAACTGCTCAAACATCACCCACCTGAAAGTGAAGAGGCATTAACTCTCCTCAGACTGATGGCTGAAGGAAGTACCTCACTGAAATTATCTAAACTTAAGAACTAACACTGGTTATTAGTGCAAGGTGTCCAGATGTTTTCCCCAGCTATAAAACATGTTTGTGTTGATATAATTAATGAGTCAAAACATAGCATAGAAAACAAAATAATCTTAGCTAAATGAAGCATCAAAATCCAAATAGGCAAGTTAAATTAAACGTTATAAAAACCATTAAAATCATTATGTTGTACTTTCTACTTTAAATAAAAACAATTAAGATCTTAGTTTCTTGCTTTAACTTTTTGTGCTGACACTATGATGTTATTTTTACTCAGGATTATCAAACAATCAACCTATTGTACAGTCACATCCATACCCGATACTTATATACTTCACCAAGTCGGAAGAAAACAAGAACCCAAACGGCGCTAAACAACTTTAACACCAAACAAAAGGATTTGACAGTAAAACCGTCCCACAAAGGGCCTGACGTTAATGAAACTGGCACCTGAATGAAACTCAGTGTTAGATGTTTGTGTTGTCATTAAATCTGAGTACAGGTCTGGATCAGTGTGCCCTGGAATCCGCTTGACAACACGTCTTTCCTGCTGAGGAAAGATGTGTTCCTCAGTGAGGGTGTGTGTTTACATGTACTGTTGGAGAGGATCCTGGAAATTTTAGGAAACACAAAGTGAGCAGCAGAGATGGAGCTCTGCAAATGAACAGACACAAATCGGCTGTGCACATAACCCTGGAGAGGAGTAAAGTGTCCTGATTTTAGTTTCTGTAATCAAATTCGAAATCAGCAAAAGCTGAAAACTCAGATTAAGATAGTTCATCTTTATAGAACAGGCGGCATTTTATCCTCAGATTCACGTGGAAATGTGTTTATTTGCCCCTTTTTTTCTCTTCTCAGAGGTGCTTTCCATGCATTTATATTAAGACGTACGTTTTGTTTTTTTTTGTTTGTTTTTTTGGTTCCACAATCAGTCCAGCACTTGTCAACATCACAATTTTCCTGCAACAGCCCCCCTCAGTCTTCCTCCCCCGTGTTACTTATCATGGCGGCTGGGACAATAGGACCCACGATAGGTGTCCTGTGCGCGCCTGATAAGGCTGGCTCCATGCGCCGCAGCTGTCACGGCAACTGATGGATGCGATCAGCCAGTACAGTCACACGCCAAACAAACCTGCGCACGGGCCGAGGAAGGCTACGAGATGCAAGCTCAGTCACCGCTATATCACCAAAGACTAATATCGTGATAATTATAATATTTTAGATAAAAGACGTGTTTTTGTAGGTGTCTGCACAGCATCAGTTTCAAACAGAATTAGAAATAAATAAGCTAACGACATCTGAAATGACAGTGAATCTCAGAGCTAATTAGTCTAGCGTATCTAATTTATAAAAACTACTTGTCTGGGTTCCACCCTCCAGACCCAGATAATTAATTAATTAATCAAACTTTATAAACCATCTCCGTGTGTGAGAAGGAGTCACGGCACCAGTGGGAGATGTTGAGGAGGAGGAGGAGGAGGATGAAGCAGTGACTGTGGGAATAAAGAGAGGACAGGGAAAAGGAAAACGATGGAGAGCGAGCAAGTTTCTGTGCCGCCATCAATCACCTTCCTGGGGTTCAAGTTTATTTTGCTTCATTTCTTAGAGGGAAACAAACAACATGGAGGGGAAATGTTGAGGAAAACATGAAGTGTGTGGAGAAAGGCACAAGATTTGTGCAGGGAGGCAAGAAGAAAAAAAAACAACAACCACCTTTCTGCAAACATGCTAAATGACTGAGAATATATAAAAATGCAACGATGAAGGGAGAAAACTCTAAGAAGTGTGAAAAGAATCAGAAAAATAACCACAGAGAAAACTAGATCTGGCCAACGAGAAAAGAAAATGAGGGAATAACACAAGCAATATATAACAAAAATCTGGAGATTCGCTCCACATTCAATTTGATCTGCTGTCACCTCGTGGGGCTGTGAGGCGAATTTTAAAACGCAGCAGTGCATTTTATGCACAGTGAAACATTTGGCACCTAACTGCAGCTAACCGCACAGAAATTAGAAATCAGAGGGACAAGATTGATAAGTTCTGGGATTTTTTCCTGACATTTCACTCAACTCTAACTCGGTGACAAATCTGCTGCATTTAGATGTGGTCCACTTCGTAGCGGCAGTGTTACCTGCCTTTTCTATTGCCACATCTCCACATACTTTTACTTTTTTTGTCAGAAAAAGTATTTTAATAAGAAAAAAAAATTAGAAAAGAAACTTAAGAACAGACATATGTTAAATTATGCAAGTTATTAGTTTCAGAGCTTGTTCCACACTCAATCGCTTCCATTTTTCCCGTGTATTGGTCCATATTTGAGGCAATTCTTAGTTTTTCCTGTCAGGGAGGAAAAACTTTTCACACCATCTTCAGTTTCTTGCCTTATCTAACCTATAAAACCACGTAAACTATTGCTGTAACTTCCTAATGGTCTCGTGCAACACTCTCTCTAGCGTTAACAGTTTATCTGCGCCACAATTCCCTATAATAAATGTCTACATATTTGTCATCCTCTTTGTTTCGTCTCCAATAAAGTCTTTACATCCAGTCTGCTGGCCAGTAAACCAGAAAAATCTAAACTGTTCATCCTTTATTTAACTCCTGGTGCCAGAGAACAGCCATGAGCCTTCAGAGCTGGCACAGAGCCGGAGAGCTCAAGTGTTGTGCGTCTCCTCTGTATTTCCTTTGTCACTAAAGCTGTTCCACCAAAACCAGCTGAGCAAATTCAGTTCATTCAACAGGATCATGTGAAACGTTATCTTAAAAGACCAATAAATATGGAAAACTGGTTATAAAACAAACCAGCCGTCTGTTTAAACCCAAACATATGCAAACTTAGACCAACTGTGGGCACGTAGCAAAGACATAATAGTAGGTGTTTTAAGAAGGTAACACTGCAAAAATTCAAAATCTTACCAAGTATTTCTGGTTGAGTTTCTAGTGCAAATATCTTCGTACACTTGAAATAAGACTAAATTAACTTAGCATCTTCTCGGCAAGATTTAAGGGCTTATTTTAAGTAAATTTCTTTGTATTGTTGAAAAAGGACTAGCTATATTGGCAGATTATTTTACTTATAATAAGGCAAAAAGTCTTAAGTGAAATTATGAGCCAGTGGAACAAGTATGTTTTCATCAATATTAAGAAATGACTGATTCAAAACGAGCTCCTAAATCTTGCAGTAATGCTACTAATAAGTTTGTACACTTGAAATAAGACAAAGCCAATATATTTACATTAGAAACTGGACCACAAATACTTGGTAAGATTGTGCTTTTAATTGTGCATTTATTAATTCTTAAGAGAATAATTAATAAATGCATTTCAACAAATCCATTACTGTGTACAAGCCATCTTAAATTATGATAAGAATGACTTTGAAGACACTTTGAGTCTATGAAATCTAAAAAGTGCACCAAAAACAAGAGCAGCACTAACAGCAGACAGAGCCTCGATCACCAGCTTTTCTGCAGAGGGCTTCAGCCTGTATTCAATTCTGCATCATATTTCAATTGCAAATGAAGAACATCTATGGTCTGAGCACGATAAAATCGATCTTGTGTGCCTCTCTCTACAGCCTCTTTCCTGCTTCTCTCGGTGTTTTCGTCGTCTGCCTGCCTGCCCGCCCCTCTCCCACCTCATCTTCCCTCAGTATCAGGTACAAGTCTACTGGATTAGGCTCCTTTAAGAGCGGATTAGCTGTGTCGGAGCCATTTGAGGTAAATTGCTCCGAGGAGCCAATCTACCCCCGTCGCTGCCACCTCCTCATTTCTACTCGGTTAAGACAGAGTCAAAATTCTCAAAGTAATCCTGAAATCCTTGGCGCACACCCCCCACTTGTCCTGCTCCCACTCCTGTCTGTTTTACCTTCTCTGTTTCACTTTTACCTGCCTGACTCTCCAGCGCCTGCTTTCTTCAGCTCTCACAGACAAATGACAGGGAGCATGGAATGGTACGATTGTACAGAATGAGAGAGAATCTGCTGGAGGACGTCACCAACACACTCCAAAGTCGTATTAATTATCTGTGGCAGTGTGTTTTGTGTTGGTAGATGGGGATGCACGTGACAGACAGACCAACACAACGAGGGTCATTGTTGGAAAGTGAGAGAAGAATGACACACAAGTTTAGCAGTTTTTAAAATGACAATGCGAAAAAAGTGGCGCGCAATTATCTTCAGCAACCATGAGCTGAAACTTATTATTGCTGCAGTTACAGCAGAAAGTGTTTAGGGTATCAACCTGCTTTATGGCTGCCATTTTAGCCCCTTATTGTTCCACCTACTTGGACAAATATGGACATCAGTTTTCAAAGTGTTTATAAATCTGTGGGACTAAATTTATGAGCAGTTTTCTGCTGTGCTTCAATCTCAGGTGTTTTGCCTCTAAGATGTTTTCCTGCAGGATTCCCCTCTTTATTCAACCGAATCCATCTTCCTATCAACTCTGACCAGCCTTCCTGTCCGTGAAGACAAGCCTCCCCACACCATGATGCTTCCACTTCCAAATGAAACTCCACTTTGGGTGATGTGTGGCCTGACGGTCTGCGGAATGGTTAAAATCCACCAGTTTTGGAGGCTGATGATGATTATAAGACCCTTTGTGTGAACCTTCATGCCTTTATGCTGCTGTCACACCTGACAGCAGCATAAATAAAATAAATGGCAATTCTATTCTAGTCTAAAACAGTTTTTAAGACCAAGAAACTAGCAAACACAAAAATGGAAGAAATTTCAGGGCCTTTACTTTCATAAGACCCTAACATGCTTTGAACTGAAAATGATTTACAATCACCTTTTATGATTCCGTTTCATTGAGAAACTTCATGTTAAGGTTATTGTTGAGCAGGTAAAAATGACAAAATAAAAACTGATTAGTTTTTACAATAATAATTGTGAAACTTAAGGATTTCGGCCTTTGCATCCATATGTTTTCTGTCACTTAAAACATATCAGTAAAGAAACATCATTTTTTGTGATGGTAATGTGATAAAACCTGAAAAAGTTCAAGATTTTATTTTATTTTTTTAAAAGGAAGCAAATGCGTAATGAGATCCTGACGGAAACCAGAGAAGTGTTAATGGTGAGTGACAGAGTGTGTGTGTGTGTGTGTGTGTGTGTGTGTCAGCATCCTATTAAACATGTGACGGTTTGTTTAAGGGATCAGAACGGGGCGACATCTGTGTCTTCGCATTTCTGCACATGTGTGTCGTCTAGCATGGTGGACACATTTTAACCCATCAGAGCCATCAAGGTGAGAACCAAGCCCATTATTTACACCTCCATCTCCACGGCGACGCCCAGCATCGCCGCTCATTTAGCCCTTTAAGTCCGGCTCAGTGATCCTAGTGCGATCCTGGGCTTTATTTATCGCAACCGCCTGAAACATTTGGACGGGGAGACGGGCTGGTGCGCGCGCGAGAACCGACGGGCATGAGCACACACGCCTACCCTCGTCTCGATTGGGCTGCGAAGTGCTGTGGGCAACGGTTGCTAGGGCAACCGGCAGCCGAGCAAGGCAGCCAAAGTTTGAGCCGCTGGCATGAGGAGAGAGCGTGCGCTTCTCTTGTTTCATGTGTGCACCGTTTGCGTACGGAAGAGGTAGAGCAACCAAGCATGCATGCATTTTTGAGCGAAAGTGTGTGTGCGTGTGTGTGAGTGAGGTGCTGGCAGGGTGATGGCAGTCTGTTTAGTATTCAGCCCCCTGACTGCATTTGCCTTCCTCTCTCCCTTTGGCCCACAGACACAGAATAAGAATACCCCCCAAGCATGCGCACGCACTCACACACACATATACACACACACACTTTCCATCAGGACACATTTTCTGAACTGTCAGGCCTGCAGGTCGGCCATCGCTGTAGATGGGGTTGATATCAAAAAAAGCTTGATTACAGACACACACACATTGGTAAGCTCTCCACCATACAGGGACAATCCTCTCCAAAGGCAGCCTGTTGGTGGAGGCGAGTATTGATGTTTCCTCTCGGAGCCAGCGCTCACACCTCCGGGGCGTGTCAAATGGGTGGAGATGGTCTGTCTCGGTGTGTTTTCTCTGCCGCGGTCGAAGCAAGCCAAACAAATTTGGTGGTTGTGTGTTGTGGGGAGGCGAGTCGAGGCTGGGAATTGTTTTCCCTCCCGCTGCTACTGATGCTGCTCAAACATGCACATGTGGATGCACAAACACACACACGTACACACACAGACACCTCAGTAGATGCTTTTGCATATTAAACTCACCGTCATGCGTCTGTACTGTTCGGCAGGCAAAAAAAACATTTGTGCAAACAGTACACACGCAGAAGATGCACGAGAAGGGACACACACACACACACACACACACACACACGTGCGCGCGCTATTGATTGGGAGTAGTGCAGCTCAGCAGTAGCCGCCCGCTCTGAGCGCAGGAGAGGCAGTTAAAGAGGCAAGGTGGAGGAGGGAGGTAAGGGTGAGGCGACACGAGGAGGGGAGGAGGAAGCCATGAGAGAAAATAAGAGAGGAACGGACAGCAGGAGCACATAGAGAGAGCTGTTTGTCTTGTGTTTGTCTTAACATGAAGCATCTTGGAGGAGCCAGAGAGCAAACACACACAGGAACACAGCAGTCAGCCCCTTCCACTCCACCCAGACGCCTCCCTCACTCCTCCGTCCCTCCCTCCCTCCTTCGTCTCTCTCGATATCCCCAGAGTCTCTCCATAGGATCTTAGGGAGGCTCAGCTCAAGCCCTGACACGTGTGGCTGAGAGAGAGGGAGACGGAGGAGGGAGAGTGAGCAGCAGCATTCACTTGTTTATTTGTCACTCTGGTAGAGGCTATATGTGCAGGCGGGTGAGGGGTGGGGGGTGACAGAGGGAGCAGGAGATGAAATGTGTTTTTGTGAGGGTTGGGAGGGTAATATCTCCTGCTCCTGTTAGGGGGGAGGGCAGGGGATCGGTTAGTCTTCCGTGGTACAACGCCACGCTAAAGCATCCGCTCTCCTTGAACCTTCCCACATCTCATCGCGTTGAAAACTTCGGGGTATTCCGATCAAATTTTATGCGATTGACCAACACAAAGGCCGGATTACATTTTCAAGCTGCATCTACCCCTCTCCCTCTCTCTCTCTCTCTCTCTCTCTCAACTATGTTTGTGGTTAAAATCCTCCAGTACGAAGCGCAAACATCAGTTCTCACGGGTTTCTGCTACACAAATGTGTATGGGTTAAAATGGCGTCTGCCATCCGTCCACAGCCTGATTAATCCTACATATTTTAAGTGATAAGAGACAACTGCACCTCAGGCTGGTTTAGGGTCCATTAAAGTCAACCTCTGCTTCAGTCCCACCTCCTTTTATCCTTTCTCAGCTTTCCTTCAGGACTGCCCTGTTTTTAGCTCAATCCATCTCCATCGAGTCTGACCAGCCCCACATCATGATTCTACCACCAACGTGTTTTATGGAGGGAACGGTTGCTCAGGGTGAGGCGCAGTGTTAGTTTTCTGCTAATCCTCTGAGGCCTTAAAATATGGCTATGTGTAAACTCAGATTAAAATTACAAAAAGTGGACCACCTTTACTAATTAAGTGACTTCTGGAGGCACCGAATACCGATGGTCAGTTAAACTCTAAAAAGAAAAGGGAGGCAGGTGTTCACAAGAGACCATTTTTTGGAAGGTATTCAGCAAAACTCCTGTATTTCATTTTTATAACATGAGTTGAGATTTTGATTTTATTACTCAAGAGGCTCTTGGTGTGCTCTTCTTTTGTCATACGCTTCAGGAAAATGTACAAAATGTATTATAACCTAAAAATCAACCACCTTGTAGCAGCACGAGCTCCTCAGCTCTTCCACGCACCACAATTTCCTGCACACGCCGATTCAGAGTCAAACCTCCCGCTTCAATCAGTCAGCCCTCCACTGAGGCCAGCACCTGTCAGTCGACTCTCATCCAATCATCACTCAGATAACTCCAGAGACCCGCCTACAAACTGCCAGCCTCGCACAGCTGCTTGTGCAAGAAGCCACATCCGTCTCACCATCGCCGTGTCGCACAGACAAGACACACACCGGCTCGTGCACGAGCCTTCCTGCAGCCCCGCCCACTCCTTTCTCAGACATTCACCACCGTGGCGACGGTAACCGCGACAACGGGCATAAATTAGCGTCATGGCAATATGCAAAGCGAGGGAGCAACAATTAAAGCTTGACTAACGAGCTTTGGAGGAGCGAGGCTGAAGTTTCCCTGAGCAGCTGCTAACAGGATTAGCCTGCACACACACACACGCACGCTCGCGGAAACAGAGAGGGAGAGGATGGCATGGGCACATTTTTAAACACCACCTGTGAGACGAGATGCACCCAGAAAAACTGCTAATACACGCACGCGTAAGTTTGTGCAAGAGGAAAACTGAATTTAAATAAAGGTTTGAAAAACAAAAATAGGATATTAAACATTCTGTTCTTCATTGGGACGTGGTCACATAATGGCATCTAATACCGTTTCTTCTTTTCCTATAGATATGGTGGTGAGCTGACCAGCTCCTCCAGCAGCAAAGCTTCCCCACATCATGACACTTCCACCTCCATACATCCTAGTTGTTCATTTTCAGACTCACGTTAACTAAACATGATTCCAGATGTCCTGTTCGACATCTATGGCCCTCTGAGAAAGTCTAGCCTTCAAAGCTTTCCTCTGTCAGATTGCACAGATGTGCAGTTTTACCTCAACAGCATCAAGAGCCTGCTGTAGGTCCGATTGTGACACGTTGGGGGGTTTCAGGGACTTGGTTTCATTTCTTGCATGAATAAACTTGCTGTGACAGTCAGAACTGTGCGTGTTGGCCGTTGTTTTAAATGTCCCCCTCTTTTCCACAGAGTTAAGCAGCTGATTTCAGATGCTGTTGTGATCTTCATGCTGAAATACTGCGACATTCTTCTTTCTCAAGGCCTCAGACAGAAATGTTGGTCTCACTTTGGCATCGACTCCCACTTCAACAGTAAGGAGAATGTCAAACTAAATGTCTGAGGTTTAAAAGGAGCAAACCTCCTTCAGATTCCTGAACTACGATTCTTTCATCACGCTGATCTGATATAATTCTATCCACGTGTGAATTTAGCCCTTTTAAGTGAGAATAAGTGTAGATTGTTCAAGTTTATTCCTTTTTTTTAAGCTTTACAGAAAGTTATTTGAAATGCATTTATTCAGTGGTTGCATAACTGGAAGTTATTTTAACAATTTTCTGACATGGCCATATAAAGTCGAAATGCACCAACTTGGTGATTTCCTGCCCAACGTGAATTCCTGCTTTTCTTTGAGGTCGAGCCTGCTCTTTCTGAATTTAACTGATCCAGATTTTATTTAAGGCTATAACCCATAAATGAAGAAAAAAAAGGTTCTTTGGTTTAGCCAACAGTTCAGAATCCAACAACAACAAAAAAAGGAATAATGAGACCATTCCTGCTTTGTATGAAAGCTTGTGTCCCCAACCTTTATTTGATTTTTATGAAAGTCAGACAGTGCATCAAAGCATATGCTGTTGGTTGATGTGTTTATATTTTTTCCACTCTGAAAGATGCACTTCATTTAAAAGCTGAATTTTACACATTATTGAGCATATCATGTCATGACATTTTTTTTGCCTGCTGGTCAAAGAGATAGTTTTAAAATTAAGAAGACAGTTTTACAACTTGGTGTGATCCTCATTTGTAAATATCAGCAACAGATTTCAGAAAGACACACAGTGCCCTGTAAAAGCATCAGCTCCCCTTTAACTCTTATCCATGTCGTTGCGTTACACTCACAAACTCCAATGTGTTGAATTTCAGAGCAAAGTGGAAGCAAAATGATGGATGCTTTCATACTTTCTTACAAAAACATCTGAAAAGTGTGGAGTGCATTAGCTTAAAGCCCCCTTTACTTCAATGTCCCTAAATAAACTCCACCACAAACAGATGCCTTCTGAAGTTACCCGTCAACGTAACTTCATGTGTAGCTTAATTAGAGAACAAGCAGCATAATGCAGAACAATACCACAGACAGTTCAGAGATAAAGTTGTGGAGAATCCTAAGGATTCTCCACAACTAACCCCAGCAAATCAATAGGCTGGGGTTTGAAGGTCTATGTAAAGAGCAAGGCAGAGCTGACTGTTTACCAAAACCGACAGACCAAGCGAGGTCAGCATTACTCAAAGAAGAATCTATGAGGTACGAGGTAACTTTGGTCACATGGGACTAAAACTCACATAAAAAACTAAGTATCCAAAATAAACATATACAGCACATCGCCCTGTAAATACCATTCCCATTTTGAAACATAGTGGTGGCAGAATTATGCTGTGGGGTTGCTGTTCTTCGTAAAGGACAGGAAAGACAGATGGAGCTGAATATAAGACGATCCCCTGGAAGCTGCCAGACTTGAAAGCCAAGGTTGAGGTGAAGCGTCTAGCACAACACCAACCCTAAAACGCTGAGCTGAAACTGCAACTGAATGGTTTGGATCGAAGCGCATTCAACTCCGAGTCCGTGTCAAGAATTGGGAATGGATCTCAGCAGATGTCGTCTTTGATCTCAATGATCTTGAGCTACTTTCCAAAGAAGAGTTGGCAAGCAGTCCAGTGTCTGGATGTGGAAAACTAGGCGTCATAAAGACACTCATAAAAACGTGCAGCTGTAAATGCATGAAAAGGTGGTTCTTAAACGTTTTGGAGAGGAATACAAATACACTCCACATTTTTATGATGATCATTTTTAAAGAGTTTGAAAACCTTGTGTCATCGTCCTTCTCTCTATTGGTCCGTCACATGAAGATAAATTAAAAATCATCAAAGATTGTGATTGTGACGTCGCAGTGTAAAGAAGTTGAAGGGGTGAGAGAATATTTTTACCAGGAACTGCAACTTTGAACATTTTAGCATCCCGGGGTCGTAGTTTCATTTAAAGATGTTTTCCAAGAGTGATGCAATTTATTTCAATTACTAAAACATTTCGCTCTTGAACTGGGCAAAATACATTTGAAATTTTAGTTTGTATTTCAAACACTGCATTGCTCAGTCGTGTCTCATCGCAGGGTCTTGGTTTTCTTTTGCTCCGTCTTCACTCTTCAATAAATCTTTTCCTTTCAGCATTTCCTTTCTGCGCCTGCTGCTTCTCTCTCCCTCTCTTCCAGGTCTTCAAATCCCCTCCACTTGCACAAATAAATCTACTCACCTACCTTCCTAAATCTATGAAACACACCCCAACATACATATACACAGAGTTGCCCTTGCACACAAACACACAGGCCTCCAGGCAGCAGCCACAAAGGCCTTATATTAATAAATCTGCTGCTTTATTGGTGCTGAGAGTCTCTGGCAGAGACAGAGGAAGGGGGAATGGGACAGGAGACTCGGAGATCACCAGAAAGGGGAGGAGGAGGAAGAGGAGGTGACCAAGTGACTGTAGCCATTTCATCCTCACAAGGAAGGAAGGACAAGAGACAGGAAGGAAAAAGAGCAACACCGTTACAGCAGGCATTACCTGCACTATGTCTAATAAGAGTCAGCAACCATTAGCTCTGGGATAATGCACAGCACCAGAAACAAAACGACGACGATAACAAAAAAAAAAAAGAGTGAATGTGTCGTTTAAAAAAGGTACAGTTCACCGCCGTCGTAACAACACTGTTTGGACCATTATTAGGACCACCTGACACCTGGCTGAACTGCTGGAGCGCACAGAGTGGGCTGCGCTGGGAAACAAACTGCCCGAGGTGGGCTTTGGGTAATGACAGCAGCTAGCTTGGCTTAGTGGTCCAATCTCAGCCATCAGTCAGCTGTGACAGATTGGGGATATGAGCTAAGGAGCCGTTTAGCTCTGGTGTTTGCTTGGTGTGTGAGTGTGCACGTTTGTGTGGACAAGGGGAAGGAACATTAGGGGGGGGGAGGGCTATCGGGGCTGCTGGTGTTGCAGAGGCATCAATACACTCTCGACAGGCCATTTTCCTATGCCTATTCCCAGTTCTGGCTTGTTGCTGGGGCAACTACCACCATTTTAACTTCCCTGGCTGTATCTCTGAAAGATTTTTTCTTTTTTGCAAAACAGAGCAACCTGAAACAACTCCCAAAATCAAAGAACCTTCTGTATTTTTAATACTAAACCTGAAACAGCGGGCATTCCGAGTTCAAATCAGAGCCAAATCTTACTGATTTTACTAATCTTTTTCTCGTGCTTCCATCAAACAATCGTAAAGGTACATTTCTACTCCAAATAGACGACTGGAGTAACATTTTTTAGATGGTTTCTTTTTCTTATACCCATGTCAATACAGATGTTTTATTACATTTTAATCATTTGTCTGCCGTCTTATACATTGGCCCAACATTTGGTAACATGCTAGTTTATCGACTTTTTATAAAAAATAATAAAAAAAAGAAGGTATCAAATGCAATTTGTATGTCATTGTGGGTCCTAACTCCCATAACATCTGGAGTCTGATATCTTCAAATCTCAAATACCTAATTCTTCTCCAGTAGGTAAATGAATAAGAGGACACAGACAACACTTGGTGTGGAACTTGTTGCTGAGAAAAAAACTCAGTTTCAGTATCAGTGCGGTGTGCAAAAAAAAAAAAAAGGTAAGAGAAAAGAAAGAGAAACAAGAAGCTATTTGAAAGAAACTTGTCGCGACAGATAACCGGAAAGATGAACAGAGAACAGCTAAGTTGCTTTGTTTAATTTTTAGATAAGGATCTACTTTACCTTGGGGAAAAAACATATGACATGTTCTTGTAATGCTATCCATGCTCCAAGTCAATAAAAGCTTTTAAGGACAATCTAAAATAGTAGCTCTATTATCATTTTGTCTAAGTTTTAAAATGGTAAAACCATATTTTACAGTGAAAGCTCTACTTCTCACTCTCTCTCTCTCACACACACACACACACTCACACAGTGTCACATTGCCTCTGCTTAATAGTTAATCACCAATAATGGTTGGAGACAAAAAAATATGATGTTCTTGCATGTTCAGTTTTTAACAATCAGAATAGTGTAGAATTTGCATACAAAGATGTACAAAAGCATTAAATTATTACTGATGCATCTCAAAGTTTATCTGTTTGTCTGCTCTGTCTTTGTTACTGCCATTAAACAGGAGCTTTATGTCAAACTTCTTAGGTAGATGAACTGGAAAACCATAAAAAGTGTTAATAAAAAATAAAAAAAAATAAAAAAACCCTCCTCTTACTCTGGTCCATCCAATTTTCTTTCATATAATGGCTTCAGGAAAACGACGAGGTATAAAAACAACCAAAAAATAAATAAATAAAAAATAGAATCAGCCACACTTCAGCTGCATCACAAGGTAATAAAGACAATGCAGTTCCCTTACCTGGCCATGAGGCTGCAAGGTGTAGGGCATGCTCTGGTTCAACACCTTCTGCTTCATCATCAGCATCCTCTTGTGCTCTTCCCCCGGGTGGGCCGTCTGTCCGGGGATCGGCCCCTGCGTCTGCCCCGGCCCCTGGCCTCCTCCTCCGGCGCCTCCCATGTAGGGCGGCATCATGGGGTTCTTGACTTGACTGTTCCCCGCCATGGGCGGAGTCATCCTCTGACCCATGTGGTCCACGCCGCTGCCACTGAAGTGACTGAGCGGTTTTGTGTTGTTGTAGGACAGCATGGCGGCTGTCTGCTGCTGCGTCTGTTGTTTGGACATGGCGTTCTGGTTTATGCTGTTTGGCTGCTGCTGTCCCATCATGCCCATGGGGTTGTGAGGGAGGTAGTTGTTCATGGGGGCTTTCGGCCCATTGTTGGAAGCCATCCCAGCCACCAGAGGGCCCTGTGGTGTGTTAAAGACTTGTGATGGATACATCATGGGGCTGTTGGGCTTGTCTTGATTAAAGGGACCAGAGTTGAAGGGACTGGTTGGAGCACCCACTGGTGACCAGTTAGCTGCTTGTTTCTGCTGCTTATGCTGCATCATCTTGCTGTGGTGAACATGATGCTGGGCTATTGCTTTTAGCTGCTCTGCTGGAGAAAGTTCAGGTGTGACCGGGCCCACAGGCTGACCTCCAGGGCCAGTCCCACCTGGGCCACTCCCACCTGGAACACCCCCGCCTGGGCCGCCTCCTGACCCCATCTGATTAACTGGGTTCATCATGTAACCGTTCCCAGGCCTGGAGACTGCTTGAGTCTGAGCTTGGGTTGGAGTCTGAGGTGAGCGAGCTACGCAGTTGTGCAACGGTGAACCTGATGGCATAGCAACAGCTGGAGACTGCTGCAGGGGCTGCTGGGGAGGGGTCCCGTTGGCGGTGGTCGCAAACTGAGGCCCCGACGATGACGGTCGCACCTGATGGGGAGGAAGCAAAGCAGTTATTTCAGACACGCCAGAAATGATCTTACGGGATATTGGTTTACTTTGTCTTGATACAAAACAATAAACAATGCATTTTTCGAGTCTTGTTCTTAAAATGAATCTGTACCATGTTGTCTTTTCACAAACATTTCTTTACCATAGTCTGTGAGCACCACCACAGCCAGAAGCACCGGACAACAGAGTGAATACAGGGTCAATAAAAAATAAAATAAAAATATCAACAGTGCCAATAAGATAGTGGTTTTCACATTTCAGAATGCATTACCTTTTTGATCTGCAACAATTATCAAACTAAAATAAACACCTAGTTAGTTTCCGTTCTATTTAACGAGTCAAGTCTAAAAATTTTGGTGAGAAAGTCGTAATCAGTTCCTGTTAATAAAAGCATGTGCTAACTGATCATCAACAGACATGACCAGTGTTGGCTGTTTGCTGATCTTCAGCATTAAGCTGTGGTCCAAATGAAAGGTGCATCAGTAGTGATGTTAAGAAAAAAAAATGTTGCTGCTCATCAGTTTTGGATATTGTGCACAGGAGCAAAATGAGAACTTTGCTAAGAGCTCTAAGCCAGACAAAGATATTGCAAAGCAAGAATATACTATATTGTAACAACAGTAATGAGTAATTTGTATCTTACATTACATGTATTATATAAAAAAAATGTTAAGTTTATTTTATTTAGTTCCAGGTTAAAAGTGGTCCAAGTACAAATCACTGGATCCAGTCAACATGATTTACAAAATGCTGCAGAAATGACTGGTTGTATCCGTGGCAGATAGTGTTTTCCGGGGGGATTATTATTCTCCAACACAAAATTGTGCAAAATTACAAAGTGGAAGCAAAATCCACTTATCCGTTTGCATTCATCTAAGCAGAGCTGCAGGAAGCTGGTGCCCATTTCCAGCAGTCAAAGCACAAGAAACAGGTCTGCAGTCTCTATCACGCGACAATTCAGAAACACACGGGACAGACACCCACACACACATTCATATGGATAAGATTAAGGATAAAAGATAAAGGAGTACAAGCCGCCATGTTGGCAGTCTCGATACCGACCTGTGGTGAACCAATGGGAACCTGTGGGACCCCCTGCGGAGGAGGGGGCAAGGATCCCGTAGACGCCGCCCCGACACCGGGTGTTGTACTCCCAGCAGCTTCGTGCGGGGCTTCGGCCTGACTGTTTGCTGGCCTGCCAAACTCCGCCTCTTTCTTCTCCTCGAAGTCCTCGTTGAAGAGGTCGTGCATGTCGTCCTCTGGCACGGTGTTGGCCAGCTCATCAATCAGCTCCTGCCACTCCTGGTCATTGAGGTTGATGTCGGAGAACAGTTTGTTCTGGTTAGACAGGGACTGCGGCTCGCTGGACTCCATTCCGGCCCCGTCGTCCAGCGGCTCTTGTTTCAGGTCCTTGAGGAGGCTGAAACTGTCCTCCAGGTCCAGGGAGCTGTTCAGCTTCATGTCCTGCAGGTGGCTGCCGCCGTTCTTCCCCAGATCGTCGGACGCCCTGCCCATATGGGTGCCGTTGCCGTTTGTAGTGTTGCCGGTGGACGTGTTGGGCCCGGTCAGTATGGGCTTAATGTCCATTTGATGATGCAGAGGAGAAATGGGTGGCACATTGTTATTATTATTGTTCTTGGGGAGACCCGTTAGAGAGTCTAAACCGCCGTGGCTGTCCTTTAAGACCCGTTTTCCCGTTGGCGAGTAGCTGCCGCCATCACAGATGCCGTTCTGGTCACCGTTCAGGGGTGATCGTGCGCTGTCCAGTTTCCTTTTCACCGTCTCCTGGAGCTGCAAGAAATGCAGAGAAAACAAACGTCAAAACTTCAGATTCTTAAGGAGCCTAATGACCGAACAAAAGGGGTTTCAAATAATTGAAAACAGCAACCTGTTCTCTCCCAACACCGGGAATAGTCATCAGAAGCAAAAATAAACCAGTTGCATTTCCAAGATAATAACCACACCGACGCCTTTTTCACAGAGACGTGCATGTGTACAGAAGCACAAGTTGAAAACGGGAAGACCTGTTTTCAATAAACAGAATGGAGAGATCAAAGCAACAGCTGCGCTCTCCCCAACATTAACATCAGCCAATAGGGAAATGAGCTCCCGCTCTGAGATCTGCAGCCCATTCTTAGCCTTACTGTGGGCAGCCACCGCACCGCTCCAGCTCCACTGTCTCACTGCCTCAGCCGGAGTACAGACTAGATAACAACGGGGTGCTAACAAACCCTGGCTGGTGGTTAAGGTAATCACTGTCATAGACCTGGAGGAGGGAGCAGAGGAGGCACAGACAAACAGTAAACAAAATCCGAGACATGAAAAGAGAACGCGGAGACAAAGTAAAGGGTTCACGCCAACATGAGAAGTTTTAAAGAACTTTCCACTTTGGCCTTTTATCAACAAATGTGCTCCCTGAAAAGACACCCTTCAAAATGTTAAAGTCCTGTTAGCTTTCACTGCAGTGCTGAGATCCAGAACTGATAATAAATATCAGTGAGATGGGTGTTTAGAGCTCTACTGATGACATATTGCTGATTTATAATGTGGACCTTAGAAAAAAAAAAACAAAAACAGGGATTCAACAGAAATGTTGGCCTATTAAAAAGTATGTCCTGTACTGGTAAAGTATGTGCACTAAATACTTGGTCAGGCCTCTTTATCAGTAAATTTACTGCATGAATGCAAAAAAAAAAAAAAATGTTGGCAGCAAAATAATGTGCCTCTGTTTCTAATTTCTCTCAAGATGAAGTCTTGTTTAATTTCTAGTAGGGCTGCACAATGTTCAAACAACATTAATATTAGGATGGCAATCGGTTGTAAAATCATTTCACTCTTCCGTTTTCCATCTTGCACAACGTATCACTAATTTCATTTTCACTATTATCAACACCAGTATCACAAAGAATGCAATCAAGGCCTGCAGGCCAGTGAGGTTTTGGTGATGTTTGTCCAGCAAAAATGTCATTAAGGAAACTAGAAATAAGTTGTTTCTGTGACAAAGCAGCAGATTTGGAATCGGGGATCACATGACTCGGTGGTAGGCCAGACGCGCCACACAGAGAGGCTTCAGCCACAGGTGGAGTTCCCAGCATCAGGCCTTTTGCTGCATGTCTTTCTCCTCTTTCTGCACTTCTTCCTGTCCTGGTGCATAAAGGCCACAAGTGCCATAAAAATCTTTAAAAAAAAAAAAAAAAAACACCAGTTGGCTAAAAGCAATTTTTTTTTTAATTAAAGAAATGGAAATAAATTCATTTAATTTTTTACACACTAGCTGGACAGACCACTTTGAGACCTACAATTCCTATGAATCGAAAGTAAAGACAATAACACTGTTTAGCTGTTTATGTATCACAAGTTATTTTTTACAGGAACGGTCAGACCAAACCACCTGCTGAGGACACCGAGATCTTTAGCAGGGGGCGCTATGGAGACCTTTTTAGACCCAAATATTGGATCCAGCTGATGCTTTGTGGATGTGATATTATACACACAGATTCTCCACTAACATTTGCAATATTTCATTGTGCACATTTTAAACGGATCAGTAGCACAACAGTAATAACTATGTAATAAGCAGGAAAAAGAGGGCACAAATTTTCCCCTTCTGTTGAAACATCACTCCATTGCTCCTTTTAACCCCAGCACACACACATACACACACACGCACGCGCGCACACGCACACACATAAAAGCTGAATCCCACAAACACGTTCACATTCATAATAGCCACTCAGAAGTCGTATCCGTCACGCTCATCTACATTTGAAACAGGCAGCTGTAAAACAAAGGCACTCAGTAGCAGGGAAATATTTTGTAAAATCTACACTCTCAGCTGTCACATGTGAAGGAGTCAAAAACACACACAGAGGGACAGAGGAAGCTCTTTTGATATGTGTGTAAATGCACACTTAGCTCTTTGTTATTCAGACAGAACAGCAGATGAAATATATTCAGATTGTATTCTGACCTGGAGGTGGACCCATTCAAGCTAGCAGAAACGCATACCATAAAAAAATAAAAATAAAAAACATCCCTTTTTCTGGATTTTCTGAAAGTAAATGAGAGCACAAGACTGGTGCAGAGGTGCTGGAGGTGATTTCCTCCTCATGTTCTGCATATTGATTGGCAGATAGCCTAATTATTGTTATGAAATGATAAACGCTGTTAGTATCGACAAGAAAAACTACAGCCTGTGAGCCATGGAGTGAAATACACGGTAACAATAAGGGGAAGGAGGATATTTTGTATAATATAAATTCAGGCTAATGCAAAAAGGAAAAAAAAATACAAC
Organism: Poecilia formosa; assembly: GCF_000485575.1. Lineage (NCBI taxonomy): Eukaryota > Metazoa > Chordata > Actinopteri > Cyprinodontiformes > Poeciliidae > Poecilia > Poecilia formosa. Next base: position 3,840,538 of record NW_006799950.1, read on the forward strand.
TGACTTATGTTCTGTGTACTAGAAATCTCCTTTCATTGATAGGGAACCTACACAATCGAGAATAAATGAGAAAATTCATCCTGGTATATGTTCCCCTTTTCCCTTTGGTAGAGGAAACACTGTTCAACAACCATTTGCCTGGTAAACTCAGTGAAGGCTGCCCTCAAACTGAGTTCAGGGTTGCCACTATACTAAAATTTCAAACCCGAAGTCGATAATACGCAAAATTCTTAATACCGACAACTTTTAAAGGCACAGGTTTCTTTCTATTTTAGAGCAAAAATGTGATTAATTATAATATGACAATATTTTATCTTCCCTAATAAAACAGGGAGAATTCAGCCCTCATTTATAAAAATCTAGAATTGAAAAAAAATGTCACTTCTCTGGTTGACAAAACAACAGTTTGCATAAGAGTTGATGTTAAGTGATTTTACTCAATGTGCAGTAATATTTTGTTTTGTTGTAAATATGCCCCTTTCTGCAGAATCTCTTTTTTTTTGTTACGGCGATGTTGTTCACCACAGTCTGAGTATGCATGCTTGTACTCACCTTGGAGTTGCTCCTGGCTCACCTAACTTTCCCCACTGAGGGACACTAAAGGATATTTCTATTCTATTCTATTTTACTCTACTTTACTGAAGTTTGCATTTGAGACGATGAAATCTCAACTGTCGGCGAACAGTGTGAGGAGTCACACAGTACGCCCCAGTATGTGAGAGTCTTACTTTTCTAACCATTAAAATGTAAAGCGGATGCGTAACAGTGTAACAAGGTATTGAGAAACATGTTAGAAAGGTTAGCATTAACCCTCAAATGTACTTTGCATTATGGCAAAATGACGCTCTGGAGGGAAAAACCAAGAGTTGGAAATCTTACAGTAGTCTGAAATGCAAAACTCTTCCACACTTATTGTTGATGCTCTCAGTGTTAATGCCTGCATAAAAATACCATGAAGGATGTTATTTCTACCTCTTTTTGGGGGGTCTTAGCCTTTGTTAGTTGGCTCAGCCCCCCAGACACGTGTAATTTGCTCATAGACTGTGTACTGGGAAAAAAAAAAAAAAAGTAAAATAAATGTATGAAATAACACTGAGCTGTGGACATGTATGGATTTCAGGCTTGGATTCCTCCACAGAAAAGCCCAGAACACCTACCAGCACCATTCCTTCTCCTGCTTTATGTGTGGTCCTGTAATCAATGGGTTTAAATAATTCAAGTCTTCTGAACAAAAGTGTGTGTGAGCCCGTGTGTGTTTCAGGTTTTCCCTAAATGCCAGTGAGTCACATTGATAATAACAGGCTCGCCGTTCAAAGCCCACCTATAAAAACTCCCACAATTATCCAGGTGGTGTGAACCGCGGCACCCTCCCACACGGACGCATGCACACACACACACACACACACACAAACACACACCCACCAACAAAACAACATTATCCATTTAACCTCGCTGATATAACACAGACTGCATTGACGGAAAGGGATTGTGGTTTTTGTCTGTGCGAGTCGGTGTGCCACAGCCAGAGGAAACATGACAGAATGAACGACAAAAACTGCGAGCAACTACAATAAATACCTTCAAATAACTCTCTAATTAATCATTCATTTCTCTCAGTGCAATTAGCGACCTAATTATACCTCTAAAAACAACTGTAAGACACCTGTCATGCCCTGCGCATGGGTAGCAACAATATTTGTATTTGTTTAACAGTTCATTGCCAGAATAAGACTTTGATTCTGAGACAAAGAACCGGGGAGAAGTTTGCTTTGGAGTGCATTAGTGGAGGTAGAGAGAAACAGCTTGACGGCAAAAAGGACAAGAGGATGTAAAAGAGCAAAGACAGGAGCGATCGCCGCTTATTTTCTCTCTTGCGCGTTTCCTTTGACACAAACACCTGGTGACTGCTCCTCTGCCTGCTAACCGCGACACGCGGCAAACGACAACGACACACGGAAACAAAGGTGAAGCCGACAGACATAGGAAGAGGGGATTTATTTGCAGGCAGATGGTCTGTTTTTCTGTTGTTTTTTGGGGGGGGGGTTCCCCCCCTCGCTCTGAGCGAGGGAGCAACCAGAACATGAAGATGAAGCAGAGGAGATGGGGAGCTTTGAGGAGGTGCAGGGGGTGGAGGAGTGGGATAGGTGGCTTGATGGAGAGGCATATCGCGCCAAATGACAGCAGGGAGCAAACGATGAGAGGGTGATCAGAGAGGAAGAGCAGAGAGATGGAGGCACCAAGGTGCTGTTGTTATAGCAACCTGCTGCTCTGCTGCTTTGTGTGCTGCATCCTCCCTTCTTCCTCCATCTCCTCTTTCCCTCACTTGCTCACAATCACAACACCCCGCCTTCTCTTCCCTTGCTGCCTTTACGTTGCTCCCTCTAGCAGGTTGAGCGTCACATCCAACACAAAACTCGACATTAAAAAGGAGCGTATCAATGTTTTAATTAAAAACAATCCTAATCAAAAGAGCAAGAGAAATTAAAAACAGGAGCAAGAGGCCAAACAAACTGGGGATGCAAATTTTTGCATTCAAACTCAAACAGGCTGATCATCAGTTGATGAAAAGTTTCTTTGTTTTTAAACTACTAAAAACTGAACTAAAAAAAAAATCTTTCAACATCAGGACTCCCTGATGATGAAAGACAAAAAAAAACAAACTTTTTAACAAGGCAGCACAGCTGAGCAACACTACAGAGGTTGGACGTAATAAGAAAGGTTGCTCCTTTTTTTTTTTTAAAGATCCTGAATGGATTGGTTAGAAAATACAAAATCACCTGAACTGAACCGGAGAACCCTAAACACAGTTGACCCAGAATACAGTCTTTGCCGAAGCTGACTGTGGCCCAACAAACACAACCAAAAAAAATGCAGCAGCTCAAACTTGCCCATTTGGACCATTCACCAAACATGAGACACTGAAAGGTGGAATAACATTTATTTTTTCAGTAAAGGGAAAAAGAAATGGGGAAGTTTTCAATACAGCAGAGTTTCAGGTTCTGCATGGTTGTCGAAGTGCAGCTGGCTGTGGAGATGTTGCAGAGCCATCCCTCATGGCTGAAGGCATTTTTCATGGGGTAACTATGACACCAGCCTACTGAAAAGCTATCAAACATTTCTGAACAAAATTTTAAAGAGATCAGCAAAAGTTACGGTGATACAAAGTACACCACTACCAATCCTTTTAATTTCTTCTTCTTTTTACTTCTACCGTATCTTCTTGCTATATTCTGAAGTTGCAACCCGGTTACGAACCGTCAGAGAAATGCAAGTACTACTCATTTCTTTCCCGATCTTTAGATTTTGATCAACAGTGTGTCCTGCAAACCAAAGATGCATGTTTCTTGAAGACGAAATCCCCTTTATAAAAAAAAAACATGTATCAGACAATGCCATGTAAACACAGCGGGGAGAGAAAAGCTATTCCTGACATGAATCAGAAACCCACAACAGTCCAGACAGAAGGAGAGAAAATAGCAAGGCAAAAATCCAGAACATGATCCAACATATTCTCCAAGAGACAGACTTAAAGACCTCGCTTTATTGGGTTTATTAGTCACAATGTGTTTATATAATGATGACACCAATTTGTTTTTTACCACACCAAAAACAACTTAAGATTTTCACTGGTTCTTTTAAATAAACTGTACAGAATCGGTATTCTTACAGATGTCTAAGAAACTTTTGCTAGAACAGGAGAGAGAGCAAGACTTTCATCAGCTAACAGGAAGGGGGAATGGAGTAGAGCAAATTAGCTTTATTTTATCCATTAAAGTTTTCAACCTTTGACCACCATGGAGCACGCTACATCTGAAAATGAGGCAAGGCATTTGAAAGTATTTGAGTCAAGGTAAGTACCAACATTTTTATGACGCTGGCTGTGTTTACTTATTAAAATAAGACAAACCCAGTTTAAAATGTTAACTTTGTAGTTATTTTGTATTTTCTTCTTTCAAGCGACTCACAAAGTGACATCAGCTCTGCTCCTTATAAAAACAACTTAAGATTGTTTACCTGTGATAGGCAAGATGTATGCATTTAAAAGCAAACCATATGCTCATACGCAAGTTTTAAAATAAATGCCAACTCTGCACTGGCAACTTTTGACTTTAGCGTTTCCAAAAGAAAACAACCATTTCCTTTTTGTCATATTCAGTGAACTAAGAAAAACGAATGAGAATCTTTACAATTTTATCTGACAGAAATGAGAATATTCTCAGTCACAAGTAGGGAAATACACACATCAGCCATAATTTAAATTTTAGTTAGATCTTCCTGGTGCTGGCCAGCATGTACAAAACTGTGTGTGTCTGTGTATTTGTTTCTGATTTGGCCCAGTGGACCATGAAATGACTCAATTAGATCAAACAGGTTTGTATTAAGTAAATGTGCTCACTGCCATGTCAGTGACTGGTGGAGGTGAAGGGGCTGAAAGTTCAAGTTCATAACCACATTCTGACACCCATGACGTGTCCCGAGATGCTGTCGGGCGGAAGTGGTTTCGAGTTTGCATTATGGTTTAAAACTGAATTATTTATTTTAAGTGAGCATCATATGAAACTTGGAGTAAAAAAAAAACAAAAACTCAACCTTCTTCCTCAACGTGAATATTTTCACCCTTTCCAGTGAGGTTTTGAGAACTAAAATAGTTTATTTTAGGTTTTCCAAAGAACCAGATATTGTTTTTAAATTTCTGTTTGCAATAAACTTTCCTACAAAGTCTTTTGTAGGAAAGACTTTGTAGGAAAGTCTTTCCTACAAAGGAAGGACTTTGTAGGAAAGTCTACAAAGTCTTTCTCGGTATGGACGAGATCTCATCGTCCATACCGACGATGAGATCTCGGTATGGAGTCTGACTGGAAAAGGACTGGAAAAGAAAGAAGAAAAAAACAGCTGTACTATCAGGAGTTTGTCCTTTACCTCAAGGATACTACGTCAGCAGATAACCATCCTGCTCAAGTGCCCTTGAGCAAGTCACTGAGACCAGGGATGATGAAGGCTTTCATGCAAACAGTCCACACATACACAGTCTGCATTTGGTGTCTTTTAAATACCACCTGTGGTTCTGGCGAGGAAACTGGAGCGGGTTCTGAACCAGTTCAACTGGCTGAGGGAAGCTGGGGTCTTCACAGCTCCAGTGTGAAAAAAAAAATACAGCCATTACTTGGTAAAAACTGATACATAGAGAACTTTTATCTTCAAGACAAAGTGAAAAGCTGCTCTAAAACCGTGCTTCCAAATCCAGGCCCTCACACACACATGGTGAAGCTGGATGTGTCTCTGCTTTAACACAATCGGTTGAAATGACTGAATCAACTCCTGATGCCTTCATAAAGTTAAAACAGAACTCGTTTTGAGACCAAACCAGTCGAATCAGGCGTACTGAAGCAGGGAGATGTTTAACACATGCAGGACAGAGAAAACCCCGGGTTTGTAAAACTCAGCTTTACAAACCCGCCTTTCCATGTTCTAGCACTTACTGGTTCTATAAACAAACTGGTTTGGGTTTCCATAGCCAGCTAAGTGTCAGTAGAAACATCTCGGGTCAATATTTAATCCTGATGTTTCCTGAATGTCAAAGTTCAGAGACAGTTCAACTAGACAAACTGTTATTCTGAATGGGCTGACCTGGGATCAGATTCGGTCCTGAAAGGTGCCTTTCTGCATTGAGTCTGAATACCCTACGTGTGTGGGTTCTCTCTGGGGCCTCCGGCTTCTGACCAAACTCCAAAGCACAAGAACCTGCTGAGCACCAGCACAGGCCGACAACCACCTGTACGGTTCTGGCAAGGAAATCTTATTGATTTGGTTGCAGTGTGCAATTTACACCACTAGATGCCACCACATTCAGCACAGCAGTTCTTTAACTGGATTATTTTGTGGTTTATTACTATTTTTTATGTGCAATCACTGATGAATATGTCTCTGTTGACAAATAAACTCAAACTTTAAACACCATTAAAGATTCACCAGAATTCACTGCTATTTGATTCTAGTACGGTTAGAGCGGGTGCCCCAAATATGGAGGCGAGAAGTCCTTGACGCAGTCGCCTGTGGTTCGATTCCTGACCTTGGAAGGCTTGCCGAGTGTCTTCCTGTCTGGCTACCATGAATGAAGGCCACTAGTGACACCAAACATATAAACATTAAGCAAATCAACCGACCTCAGCATTCAAGAAAAGTAAGAACGTTTTAAGATGAAAAATTGGGTTTGAGCATCTTATCAAAGACAGCATGCCCACAGTCATTTACTTAACCACATAATCACATTACACTAATTATTACTATTATTGTTGGGTTACAAAGACTTACTCCCTGAATATCAACTTTTTGGTTTTCTTTTTTTGGTCTATGCATGCATTTCCGGCTTTCCCCTGCCTCCAGATCCCTGTAAAACTGAGCGGTGTGTGAGTGGAAAGAACACGAAAACAAAGCGTCTGCTTGAGTGAAGGACAGAAAACTCCAGAGTGACAAGAGGAAGGTGCAAACAAAGAAACATTTGGCTGCCGTCCCAGAGAAGGGTGTACGTACATGTGAGAAAGCGCCTGCCAGTCTGCCTCCTGTACACAAGGGGCCTGTACACGCCTGATTTGAACACACACACACACACACGCGCACACACACACACAGTGATCTAATCAGAGAACAATGATCCTTTACATTATATTTCACCATTTATTTGGAGTTTTAGCGTACAGACACAAAAACAATAGAAAAACTATATGCAAGTGGTGTTGTTTGCATTGTGCTTCGAGGAGATGTACACAAGAACTTGGAAAACGATCTCCACGCTTATTGAACCAAACGAACACAAATAAACAGTCTTTGTTGGGTATTTTAACACCATGTTGGTGTGCGTGTGCGCGGGCAAAAAGAGAAAGAAGAGCGTGTCCGTCTGTCATCAGCAGTTTTAAACCTGCTGACCTGACATAAAAAAAGCTGGTGGAGAGAGGACCCATCACTCCCCTCCACCCCCCAACACCTCCTCCTCCATCCATCCATCGCCGACCCCTTGACTCAATAACTTTAATATGTTTGTGTTTGGAGGGGAGGGGGAAGAGAAACAGAAACACAGGGAAGGACGAGGAGCGGAGTGTGCTACCAGTCGCTCTTACAAACCATTAGCGTTTAAAGCACGACTAATTATCTCCAGTGGGTCGAGGACAGTGTGTGCTCGCGCCGGTCTGAACAAGCATCTGTCTGCGTGTGCGATAAAGTAAGAAAGAGGACGAGGAGAGAGAAAATGAGGGGATGAAAGAAGGGGAAACTGTGTGTGTGTGTGTGTGTGTGTGTGTGTGTGCGGTTCCTGGCTGAGCAGCTTCTCTATTTATAGAGCTGCAGCAGCTCCTTCCTGTTTCTGGAGCTGCACCATCACGCTGGGAGGGGGAGGAGCTGAAGGGGAGGGGGAGGAAATGTGAGAGGGTGTGTGGGAGTGGAGACTGGTCTTGAGCAGATCCACCCCCTCTCTTTGCTCTCGCTCTCACCGCTCTCTCTCCTGCCTTCCCTCCCTCCCCTCCCTCATTCAGCAGCTACGAACTCAGCCGAACACCAGAGAGGCAGAGAAAGCAAGAAGGAAGGACTAAACAGCATAATTAGGGAAATTGCTTTTTTCTTTCTTTTTTACATTTAAAGCTGAAATTAGAAAATGTGGCTTCACGCTGAGTTACTGACGCTACAAAAAACAACTAAAAAAAATAAATAAAATACAAGCCGTAAAGAAAGGGACAGTTCAGATTATGTTATTCTGAACAGGGGTTCTGTGGAGAGGTTGTACGTAATCACCAACTTGACAGCAACAGTTGTCTAAAGCCTCATCCGTTGTTTTGTTTTTCCACATTTTCAGTAATATTTTTATTCACACAGAAACACAGAAAACAGCGCAATTTTTATTCCCCCAAACAAAAACATGGGGCCTCCACATGAAATTAAAGGTAAATAAGAACGCACGAATGGCGAACAACAAAGCGCAAGTGGAGGGTGTTTTTTTTTTTTTTGTAGAATGTTTTTAAAGGTTTTGCCGTTGTTACGTATGACTGTAGGCCAAGTTAAAGTTTGTATTAATGTGCGAATGTTTTCACAAAAGATACGTTTATACTATCCAGATGACATATGCGAAGATGAAATATTCACTCCAATACCGGCTTAAGAAAACATTTAGGGTAAAATGCTGTTTACTACTACTATGTTGCTATGTTGTTTCTTCAAAGAATTAGCTTGCTTGAGTTTCGGTTTAGTTTTTTTAAATAAAAATAAATTAGCTGTATGAAGACAAATGTCTACTAGACTAACTCTACTGACTCAAACTGCTCAGAATATTTCTGATTTGTTTAAGAGAAAGAAGACAGTCTAAAGAAACTCAGATTAAAGAAAGGCTTGTGCCCTCAATGCTGTACATGTAGGACTCCGTAATAGCCTAGTGTCGTGACTTTAATCTGACTTTATTTCAGTTGGTCATTTTTACTTTGAGTTATAATATTGTCCATTTCAGAGATTCTCAAAATCTGGGCTTTGATCTGGACAGAATAGCAAGTCAATCCAGACCAAATCTGCCCTTCATTTTGCCTCAAAATGACATTTGTTGTGAATTGGCACCATTTAAATAAACCACAGTGAATTTTATTTAATCATCATCTGACAGCTGTGCAGGAGAGACCTGAGCACAGCACATTGCTTTAACACCAGTGGTTATTACAATGCTGAAAGGAAAGCACTTAGCTCATGAAGCAGAAGATCATTTCTTCCTGTAAGTTTTGTCTGTACATTAATGTCTGGAACCATAAATAAAACATTTTCAGAGCCAAATTTTCAAAACCTTATCATAAAAGAAGGAGTGGGGTCAAATGTTAGCTTGCTGCTTCTCCAAAGGCCTCCAGGAGGTCACAGAGGAATCCACGACGACGTATAAAATACTGCAGGCATCAGTATCCACCATCTCGCTGAAGGCCAGTGCTCATAGTACAATAATAACTAAGATACCAGGAAAAAAATGGTGTCCATGGGCATGTTCATAATCCAAAACCACTGCTGACCAAAGCCAACACTTTAATGCGCTCGACGGTTCCCAAGATGTTTGGGAAAATATTCTGTCGACTGAAGTTTGCATCCTTAGGAGAAGCTAATGGTGTTTTAGAAAAAGAACGCCATGAAATGAGTCAACGGTTCTGGTGATAGTATCAAGATGAAAGGCCGCTTTGCAAATTCTTCGGTCCATCAGAAAATGTTTGCCCGTCAGGTTGACATTTTAAGCAGAAGAACCATTTGGCTATGAAGCAGGACGATGATCAGCAAGCTCAACTATGAATTGCTAAAAAAATAAACAATGAAGGTCTTGAAAGGCATAAAGTAGGTACCTAGGTCTAATTGAGATGCTGTTGCGTGACTTTAGACAGATCTATCATGCAAAGAAAACCAAAAAAGAACGAAAAAAAAACAAAACAATGTAGCTGAATTAAAACAATTCTGCAAAGTGGACAAAAATTCATCCACAAAAGATTTGCTGCCACCAAACCTGAATTAACCACTTATTAGGTTTTACTCTCTCATGGACCAAGTTGGTTTGGGTAGATTTGTCACTATGATACATAAAATCTACATTTAAATATGTTTTTTGTGTTTACTTATGTAAGGTTGACAAAACTGCAAAAACCGCAAGAAATCTGTAAGACGTCAAAGATTTTTTTTTACAGCAAAAATCTTTAGCCAAGAAATCAAAATATTTTCTACAAGCAAGCAGTCAAAAGGAAAAGTGTCAAGTGCAATGGCTCGACTGTATAATAAAACTATAACTATCCATGCACTGATCAATTGCTGTCTATAACAATACAGATATTTCATCTGAAGTACAGATGCACTAACTCGTCACTTTGTCAGCATCTCCTGATACAAACATTTGGCTAAATAAAGGTTACCGTCCAAGATTTCACAAGACATATTTATTATAAACGCTGTTTAAAATAGTTATTAGTTTTCAAAAAATAATCAGTTTTCAAACATTTGCTTACATCCAAGCAAAAAATATGCCATTTTCTATTATTTTAGAGCTACCATTCTGACATTGGATGAAGCGAGTGACGAGGAAGGGAGGGGGTCGTGCTCCTCATTTCTTGGCCAGATGGTCAACAGGAGGGGTCCAGCAGCTGTGTTTGAGTTTATATGCAGGTTTCAGTGTGTACATGTGCAGGAGGAAAAGACGGGACAGACTACATCCAACACCTGTCCGCTGCGGACACAACAGAAGAGTGACAGTGAAACTCAATGTGAGCAGCAAAGAATATCAGAGAGAAGGTGAGAGACTCCAAAGCAAAGTGAAGACGATAAGGACGACAAAGGGAAAAAAACAAATGGAAGGATTTTAATGTTATTTCTTTACATCAGGTGGATTGTTTCAAACATGCTAATGTCAAGTTGTTCTGTATCTGACTGCTTAGGTAGGGGTTCTCTGATTGGCTCAGTTACGTGGGAACACGATTGGCTGAATCAAGTCGACTTCTGCCTCCGTTAGAGCCAGTCATGAGGGCAGACTGGTGCGCACACACACACAGATTTATGGATGCTCTCATGGCAGGAATGACAGCCCCTCTTCCCAGCCTCCCCCCCCCCTTCATTTTCACTCTCTGCAGCCTTGCTTCAGAGCCGAGGGGGGAAGAGTGAGAGTGCAGAGACTACAGAGAGGCAGACAGGCTGCTATGGTAACAGATCACTGTGGCAGCGAGCAGCAAGGCCCTGATGGCTACTTGGCAGCGACGGCCGAATCTCACTGGCTGCTCACACACATCAGGGTGGATGAGTGTGAGTGTGTGTGTGTGCATGTGCGTGTTAAGGGCCAGTGTGGATGTTTGTGTGCGAGTGTGTACGTGTTGACCAGAGGACATGCTGAGGCTTTCAGAGAGTAACGAAGCTGCATGCGATCCAGATGTCCTTATAGTTATGCAGATCAATGGCCGCAAGAGAGCACAGCCCCAGAACCTGAGTCATTATGTCCAAGTCCTTGGTCATCTTTTTGTCTTCTGTCGAGACTTCGTATTCAAAATTTACCACTGCTGCCAAATTTAAAGGTCAAACTTTTTGAACCTATATACAGGTTTCAGGTTTCAAACTGAATTAAAAAACATAAATGAGCTTTTCGTTGATAACTTATTGAGTTTATTTGACATTTAAGGTAAGCTAAGAAAGTTGCAGATTAATTTGCAACAAGTTCATATGCATATCAGATTTCTTGGTGCTTCATGTAAGATACTGTAATTTATTTTGTTTTGTACTAATCTTCCTAAGGACAAATAATAAAAAAGAAGCATGATCTGTAATGGAGATGTGTTTCATTGATGGGTTTAGTATCTCTTGCCAATAAAGTAACCCATTACCAGTACTATGTTGACACATCTCTGGTTAAACACCAGCAGGATGTTGTTTAAATGAAACAACGTCATTCCTTTCCCCTCTTCCTGTCTGTCTTCACTCGCTCTTTTCTGTCATTTCACTGTGTGCATATCTAGGTCACGCAGTAGTAGACTGCTGTTCCCCCCCTCGTTGCTGTGATTCTCTGAATGTGTGTTGCACATGTATTTACACAGTAAACACACATCTCCACTAGATCTGGAAGGAGCAAAGTTCAATCCAGTGTGTGCATGCAAGATCCAAGTGAGAGCACAAGTACACAAACAAGCACACATGGTAAATGAGTAAGACGGAGATAATTTATGTCCACCGTAATGTGGAGGAGGAGGTGTAATGTGTCCGTGCTACCATGCCGATTTCATTTGGTTCGTTTTATATTTCAACATGGTGCAGGAGTAGTGATGATTCAGACAGAGAGCTGCTAACCAGTGATGTTAGACTGTGAGGCACCCAAACATTACCTGAAAGTGCTTAATGCGTCACATGAGAGAAAGGGTTCGAGGGTAGGCCGATTCGTCTGTTTGCCAAAGCTAACGTCATCGGAAACCTCCAGAAGACATTACTCCTCATATCTGCCAATAGTGTAAACACTAAGAAAACAAAGGAGCAGCCACATTGTCTGGAGGCATAGCTACATGAGTAAGGTGACTGAGTCTATTTAGACCAAGGTTTTAAGATTTTTTATTATTATTATTATTTCTGTGTGTTCTCTCGTCATTTTGGGGTCATAAAAATTAATCTGTAGCACAGAAAAGTCCCAAATGTGTGCATTTCTGTAGGTTTTGTTCACACTAAAGGTTTTCCACAGATGCAGTAATAATTGCCTTAATCTTCAAACATTTAATTTTAGCTTCATGAAATGCCTCAAAAAAATAACATCTTTGTCCTCAACGGTCTGGCTTTTTTTTATTTTATTTTTTTTACCCTTCTTTTTGAGTAATGGCTTCTTTCTCACCGAGTGCCATTAAAGACTTTATTATTGCCGTTATATGTAAACTTTGGTATCAGAAGAAAGTAATCCTGTTATTCTAACTATTCAGCAAGTTGGAATAATTCTGGTAATCCTAACTGACCAAAGAGAGGAAAAGTTTTGTGTAATTTAATGCCAGATGCAGAGAGACAAAGCATCTTTTTATGCAGTGCATCTGTCAACCTGCATGTAATTTTAATCACCTGTTGCCATCAAACTAAACACCTACCATGATAAGGATGAGCTGAGTAAAGAAACAAAACAACAACCAAATGTAAATTACCAATGTCACAAACCAACCTGAACTACAATAAGCAGCAAAGCACACTTATATTCTGTTCCTCCAACTCATGGAAAATTAAAACAGAATTATAATGTACATGTTGGGTTTGATCAAGGTAAAGCACCAACGAGCACAAAAATGATTCAAGTCGAAAATGCCAAACAATGTTTTTTAAAAAAGAGAGAAAGATGTTAAACTTTAACATAAAAAAACCTGATAAATATTGCTACTACTAAAGACATAATTTTCAAAATAGCACAAATTTTAATTTTTGAGTATTAGTTGCAGCTTTTAGCTAACATGTTATTTGACCTGAACTTCAGCTCCATCAAATAATTTTCATGGCTTGCAGTCCTTTTAATGACTGAAAAGCGATGGAGTGAGTTTTCTCCAGCTTTATGGTGCACCCTCTTGACCCCCCATCAGCTGCTGCGCACGGTCAGTCAGCTGGCTGAAAGTAGGCTCAAACTTTTTCCTTGAATACAGGAAAAATAAATTGTGCTTTTTGCAAATATTTCACGGCAACAAAAAACAACCATGATGTTGAAAGTATCCAGACACCGGCCTCAGGTCCTCTGTTAAGCAGGCTCACAACCTGGACTGATGAGACATTGTTTTAGCTTTTTACCGTGATACTGTGGTAGTTTACTCACAGTTATGCTGTAGTAGAATCCACTCCTCAACAATTTGACAGTAAATATGCTTGCTGCTAAAACAGAATTTAATTGTACCCAATTTGCGCCACTAAATACATTTCAGGATTTTGCTTTTCTTTTCCACTCTCACACTCTTTAACCTAAAAACTCTTTTTTTCTGTCCTAAACTCCCTGCCACTTTCTCTAACGTCACCCATCCCTTCCTCAGTGGGCACCGCTTCTATTCCCAGTGGCTGTCCTCTCACTGCATCTCCATTCATCCATCTACCCATCTCATCCCTGGGTAAAACATCATCTCATCTGTGCAGGGCAGGCAGACCCCTCATTACCCCAGCATGCAAGTATTGATCCACTACCCCAGTGTGTAAGTGTTATTTTAAGATGCTCAGAGCTGTAATCAGCATGTTAATGATAGTCATCGCCATAGTGAGAGGCTCTGTGTGGTTATTCCTGGCCTGTGGAGACCAGCAAGAGGCCAGCAGCCTGAATAAACACACATGCAGGTCTGGAGGCTTGGTGGGCCGGCGAGCTAATGAAGGTGAGGGCTGCAGAGCGGCTCATCGGGTCAACCCCTCCCCGTCAAGAGGAACATTTCCTGTTAACTCGGAGCAACTTGAGATCATGCGACTCCTCATGTACAAAGAAACAAGCATGTATGAGGAATCTGACGCCACGTCCCAGTAAAGGTGATGTAATCCATGAGCCCTGCATGTCGCTTCATACAAACATAAGTGTTTGTGAAGGTTGGGCTTCAGTCGCTCTGGACAAATAGCTTCAGCATCCCCTCCAAATGTGGCAATTTCACATTCTTATCAACATGAGGTAAACAAACTGCTATGTGCACACACACACACACACGCACACAAATATACAGATGGGTCCACACAAACAAACAAATGGAGCAGATACAATTCATCTTAATATATTACAGGTGCTGCAGGCCTACACCATCCCTCCAAACCCAGACACACGCACACACTCGCAAAGCTGTGCCAGTATGGATAAGCCCTATTTGGCAGAGTTGAGGAAGATGCATTTCAGAGGTAAATGACATCATTACCATATAAATGACTTCCAGCAAAATACAGCTGCTAATGTGATACACACACACATATATATATATATATATATACACACATATATATAGGTTACACACATTTTCACCACAGCAGACTTCAACACGCCACAGTATAAACCTCACACACGGTACACTGTGCCGCTTTTTAACTGTACTCTGATTGGGTTAAAGCTGAAGGACGGGAGCAGAGGTGGCTGGAAACAACACACAGTAAACAGCAACAGAAGGTGAAAGCCCAAATTCAATAACACTTCAAGGAATCACTGTGGTCTCCTCCAGCGCGCACTAAAAAGGAAAGATGTGTATTTATGTATAAGAAGGATGTGAGAATATAAACACCTACTCAAGGTGAAACGTTCACACCTAGCACCGCCCAGAACAGTGCCTATTATTCTATTAATGACCACTTTCCTATCCGCTGCTTTACAGCTGGTGTTTCTGTGTGGAAACAATATTCATGTTATTCCTGTATAGCAACACCCTACATCCCTTTCAACACATAAGTGTTTTATTGGCGCAGCATGTTGGACATAATGGAATCATATTTTGTGTGTTTGTCAAAAAAGGTGTACAATTAATTTCAGGTGATTAGTTTGAACACTGCTCCTCATGTAAATGATGCTAATTAGATACACCAGGCACTTAAGAAATCAAGCTTTTCAATTTCAGTACATTGATCTTATTGATGCTGATACTTTTAAAAAAAGAGACTGAAATTTAGTCAAAATGTTTTTCCACAACCATTGCTCTTCCCTTGTTAACGTTTTAATTATTCTAAAACTCCTAGCCCCTTCTTTGAAACATGAAATCAGTTTTACAAACTCAATTGAAATGCATATCTTTTGAGCGACCATTGACGGTGGTGAGCTACTGCGTTGTAACCACAGTCCACCTTGGGGCTGTCTAACAGAGGCGAGGCCGCCATCCACCGGCGCCACCAAGCCCTCTGACCAGCGGGCGAGGCGGGTGAAGCGTTTTGCCCAAGGACACAACAACAGAGGGCGGACGGAGTGGCGGATCAAACCAGCAACCCACCGATTACGGGATGAACTCCTACCACAGTCGCCCCAATGAATGGGTAGCGACAAATGGGTTGCCATGGTAGTTTTCAGATGTGTGGTGGAACGGTGCCATAAAATTCTTAAAGATTGAGATATTGTAATGAAAGGTGGCCCTGTAAACTTCCAACTCTGCAGCAAAATATTTTGTGCTTGCCGCACAGTCATGTGTGGAAAGGTCAGAGGAGACGAAATGACTAGATGACAACAGAACCATGTTTCTTTTTGCAGCAGGTAAAAGTGCTCACCTTATAATGTCATGTCATCTGGATCTGCTCCGTTTCAAAGTGCGAGACCCACAGTGTGTGTTTCTGTGTGAGCGAGAGACGAGCTCCGATACTCAGATATTGTGTGTGTGTGTGTGTGTGTGGGGGGGGTTGTGGGGCTTAGTGCCACACTAAGCTCAGGTGGGAGCACTGCAACATCTTTGTAGACAGACAGTGTGCAGCGTTTACATAAATCTCATGCTGGAGACACTCTTTCAAGCTCCGAAGACAAGAGGTGGCAGGTAGGCGACGCCGACTGCTGCAAAGCTGTGATGGCCGGTATTGTCCTCAAGACGAGGGTGGCTTTTATCTGCTCTCTGGGTTTACAAAAAGGGGGGAAAAGAAGGAGGGGAGGGGAGAATTAAAGAGAGAGAGAGCGAGCACATAGCCTGCCTGCGGCTCGCTTTTCAACATCTCAATGACTGCATCGTCCTCCTTGTTCTCCTCCCCTCCCTCCTTATATGAGGTTCTGCCTCTTTCTCCTCCTCCTCACGCTCGCTCTCTCTCTTGCCTCCAGGCCATAAACATCCGTATGTCACGCACATGCTATGAACACACACACACACACACTGCCAACACAGAGCAGCACTAGTGATTGGCTTTGTCAGGGAGAGCTGGTTCTGAGGTCCACAGGAAGCATCCATGCACAAACTGAAGCGTTATGTGTCCGTCTGCACACGCCCAACTCTCTTAACGCTGGTGCCTCTTGAAGCCGCTGCCGACTGTGAGAAGGCTTTCCAGCAGGAGTCTCCCTGCCTTTGTCATTGTGGATGTGTGTGCTTCGGGGTTGCTTGTCGCTCTGCAGCGACTGCGTTCGCCACGTCGGACGAGCTGCAGATGTTATTATGCGGGCGAATAAGAGAGGAAGTTATTAATTATTTTAGCTTCCATTAGCAGGAACACACCAAGCAGATACCCCTGGAGACGTGTCATCAACGCCTCTTATTGTTCTCCAGCTTACACACGCCGCTCTCCTCCTCCCACCTCGACGCCTCCCTCCTCCTTCCGGATCACATGTACCACTTTCTCCCCTCCTCTCCTGTGTCCTCACTCGTTCCGGCTGTGACATGCACATCTTGCCTTGTTACACATTTTCTGACTGGTTTTTCACTTTGTGACATCTCCTTTGACAATTTTTTTTTTCTGTTACTAACCCATCTTCTGCTTCTTGTCTTGTTTAAATCGCTTAGTTATTTATGCCTCCTTATTTCCTCACTTTTCATCCAGTCCTACAGTCCCATCCCTCCCTTCTATTTTACTCGAGTAATATTTCCTCTCCATGTCTGTCTTCACGTTCACCCACACAGATTTTCCTATTTTTGTGCCACAGGGAGATGCGGAAACTGACAGCCTGCCTCGGCGTTTATTCCCTTCTCAGTCACAGTGACTACGACCCGCCCACAGACCGCTGCATCCAGCCAATCAGAAAATGGATGCCACTTCCTTATTTTAAAAATGCAGGTGATTTAAAGAGCCACCGGATAATTATTTAAGAACATGAAAACAGACTGAGAAAGGACATGAAACAGGAAAATCTCACCCTAGGACAACATCATCTATATTTTCTGCATAAATCAGACCTTTCCCAAAGCACATTGTCTGACCAGTTATTTATTAATCTAAGTGAAAGACTCGAGCAATATAAAGCGTAGGCTTCAGCATCGCAATTGAACCGTCAGAAATATTCACCAGTACTTTTTTCTAAGTTTCTTAATAACTAATAAATGTATTTATCAGGCTAGAAAGGGGAAGAGGCAGAAAAGAGAAGTTGTACAAAACAAAGCTCCCAAGGTTGGGAATCAGATCCTGGACAGCTGGATGCAGAGGATCAATAACTTCAATTCGGCAAGGCGCCCGCTTTAATGCTAGCATGTCACATGGNATGCAGGTGATTTAAAGAGCCACCGGATAATTATTTAAGAACATGAAAACAGACTGAGAAAGGACATGAAACAGGAAAATCTCACCCTAGGACAACATCATCTATATTTTCTGCATAAATCAGACCTTTCCCAAAGCACATTGTCTGACCAGTTATTTATTAATCTAAGTGAAAGACTCGAGCAATATAAAGCGTAGGCTTCAGCATCGCAATTGAACCGTCAGAAATATTCACCAGTACTTTTTTCTAAGTTTCTTAATAACTAATAAATGTATTTATCAGGCTAGAAAGGGGAAGAGGCAGAAAAGAGAAGTTGTACAAAACAAAGCTCCCAAGGTTGGGAATCAGATCCTGGACAGCTGGATGCAGAGGATCAATAACTTCAATTCGGCAAGGCGCCCGCTTTAATGCTAGCATGTCACATGGTGGCCTGTCTTTTGCTTTTCTGTTACACATTAATGTTTAATAAAGACACAAGGGAGTTTTAAATTATGATTTCATTTACCTTTTTTTTTTTTTTTTTTTTACGATGGAGTTCTTGACTGCATGTCCGTCTGGATGTGATGATTTATATCTCTTATAGCCACTTTTGCCAAACTGGTTCAAATGAAGTGATTTTTGTTCTACTAATCAGGAAGTGATCTAGTAAAATCAAACAAAACTTCCTACAAAATTTGGTCAAGATCAAAGTCACATTGCAGTTTTTTCAATGACGGTTTGTGGTTTGATGGCTTTTTTTCCTAATAAATAAAAAAAACTGCTCTTTAGATAGTCTGGGTTATCTTTGAATCTTCTAAATTCGGATGCTGAAGACGGCTTAAAACGTCAACTAATACCTGTGCTGACAGCGACTCCTCTCACACACAGTGGGATATCACCTATGCTCCCAATGTAAATATTTACCAACTTGCCATCCTGAAATTAGTATTTTTGTAAATTTGTGAGTTCTGTCAACAACATTTGGAAGAACAGCCCAGTCAGCATGCGGCGGGGTTCAAGACGAGACAAAAATCTTTGACCTTGAATCTGCTTGGAGTCAACAGTCGACTGCACAAATGAGACACTAATCATCGCGCGCGCACACACACAAGCTATAGAGATCAAAAACATTGGTTTTACGGATGTCTACACGCACGCACACCCAGACGCGGCGCTCCATTGTCCCCCAGACAAAGCTGGGAGTGCATCCCTTGTTGCAAGTGGCTCTCCCTGGGGGAGACCCGGTTCTGCACCCACCCCTCTAACGCCACGTGAATGCACACACAAAACAAACACAGATACGAACCCCCCCAGTGCTTCAACGGCCTATTTTGAAGAGTTACAAACAGGCAAGCAGTCAGAGGTGGGGGAGGCTGGGGCAAAAGAGTCCCTCAATGGTAACAAGGGCATTATAAGCCAATTATGAGAGTCGCCTGAGTGACTGACAGACAGGGTGGAGAGCGTGACACGGTGAGCTGTCGGATGTGGAGAAGGTGTGTGTGTGTGTGTGTGTCTTTGCATCCAACTGTATTCCCTTCTCGTGTAGCTAAAGCTCTGGGCTAAAGGGCTCTAATATGTGCTCATAAAGAGAGACTAACACACACAGGGCAAACATCCACATGATCCCCTCCCTTGAGGTCCACCTCCTACACACGGAGGCATTCAAAAGATCTCTTTGTCTCCGTTTCGTGCCAGAGAAATAGAGGAGGGGAGAAAAAAAAAGGAGCGAGAAGAGGAGAAAAAGAACAGCTAAAGGGTTTGCAGGGGAAGCAAGGAGGAAACAGGGGGACCTGAAGGAGGAGGGGGAGACGGGGAGAAAACACGGAGAAGGAGAGGCCGGACGGAGGAACGGGAGGGGGATGAAGAGCAGGGAGCGAGGCGAAGGGATGGGAGAGTGTGAGAGACAGTCGGGCTCCGGAGCTGCTCTGAACTCGTTTGATCCAGCTCGTCTCGCCAGGCGTTCCTCGAGATG
This sequence comes from Poecilia formosa, assembly GCF_000485575.1. NCBI lineage: Eukaryota > Metazoa > Chordata > Actinopteri > Cyprinodontiformes > Poeciliidae > Poecilia > Poecilia formosa. Next base: position 3,860,076 of record NW_006799950.1, read on the forward strand.
CATTCCTGTGGCTGGCTGGGCGCAGAGCGAGAGACGCAGAGACCAGCACAGATTGGGAAACAGACAGGGAGAAGCTCGGAGGTAATTTGCAGGAAGTAAAGCTCGAGAGATGGAGATTAACCAGAGCTAAATTAAAAGACGAGCTGGGAAATCCACCCCGAGAGAGAGCAGGAGGTATCTCTCCAGTAAAAAGTTCCCTGCGAACCGAAATGTTACCTGCTGCTAAAGTTCAACACGCCAACCCACCCACTCTGACTCGGAGCCTTCCTGCTCCCAGAAACCAGAGTCTTCTGGTCATAAACCGAGCCACTCTCTGGCAAACGGGACTGTTTTGCCACATTTAAAAAGGAAAAACACTGAGAACACATCTTATTAGCAACAAGCAGCAGGGAGACAGGGGGAAACAGGGGTAGCGTTTGGAATGATGTACAGAGTGAGGACAGAAAAATGGACACCGCAAGAAGAAATGGAAACCCAGGGAAGAAAGATTTATAACCTCTGTCAACACTGCCAATAACAGGAGACAGGGGAGGCTTCACTTCCTGCATGAAAGTAGAGATTTTTAACAGCAGGAGAAATTAAAGTAGTACCAAGTTATTCACCTAAACAGCAAATTTCCATAATTTTTGACCCCACCTGCTAATGTGTACATGCGCTTCACATTTTTCACTTGACAAAAACAAACTTTAGTAGATTTTATTGGGATTTTACGTGACACCCCACAAAGTAGTGCATGAGAGTTAAACTTAAGGAAATGATGAAAGGTTTTCAGTTTGCAGTATATATAATTTTTTTTACAAAGAAAAACATGGTATGGCTTTGTGTCGAGAACCATGAGTCAGCATTTTATAGAATCGCTTTTGTCATATTTTTAGCATATAAATTTAAAAGCTCGAGCTCAGTCAGACTGAATTGAGATCCTTGGTGAACATCACATCAGTCTTGCCGCACATTTTCAATAGCATTTCAGTCTGCATTTTGGGCTACTTTAGTACATGAATATAATTTCGTCTTGGTTGCGTTGCTCTGGCTGGATATTAAGAGTTTCTGTCCTGCTAGAAGGTCAAACTCGACCTCATTCTCATCTCTTTTGCAGACTTCTATACGTTTTCTTCCAGGATTGTCCTGCACCTGGCTCTGTTCAACATCCCATCAACTGATGAGCTACCTTGATACTGCTGAAGTAGTATCACCAGAGCATGACTCTGCCATCACCATGGTCGCCCATGTGGATTGTGATTCTGCACTGATGCTTTTGAAGACACGGCAGGTTTTGTATGTTGGTCCAACACTTCCATTTTTGTCACATTTAACCAGAACCATTTTCAAAGGTTTACTTATTGCAAATTGAACATTTTGTTGTTGTTGTTTTTTTTTCCTGTCGCTCTTCTGCAAAGACCAATTATGCAAATTACATGACAAATACTTGTCCTATAAACTCTCTGAAGTGAACTGTGGATCTTTGAAGCTCCTCCAAAGCTGTGACTTAGTAGGTTTTGCATTTGTGTCATATTCTGGATCGAGATCGACAATTGACTAAACAAGAACTCTGAAATGTTGTGATATTGTTTTATGTTCAAATCCTGCAACAAATGTATTTCAACACTTTATCCATGGCATGTCCCAAATCTCATTCACTAATATTCTCCAACAGATGCCCAAATCTCTCTCCAGAAGGAATCCAACTAGATTTTATTTAAGGGTTCTAGAGTAAAGGGGGACAAATCCAAATACACCCTAAACTTTACAGATTTTTAAAATCATGTATCCTTTTACTTCCACTTCACAGTTATGTGCAACTTTGTGTTGGTCAACCACATACAATCCTGCTAAAACACATTGAGGTTTGTGGTTTACATAAAATACGTAAAACATTCAAGGGTCTATGAATACATTTTCAAGCCACTGTAACTTATATTTTCACTTCCTATCGAGTCCGAAGAAAGACGAGCGGTGAAAACATAACAAGACTCCGATCAGATTAGAGATGTTGTAAACAGGCTGGCGAAACCGAGAGGCAAGACCCAACTGTCTGCAATCATTGTTCGTTGCAGAGAAGCATTTGTGTACTTTGAAGAGGAGATGAGAGGTGACGGGAGGCTTTGATCAGACAGCCTGACATGCCGGTGACCAAACAGAGCTGCAGCTGTCTCAGACAAACACTTACAGCTACCCACCTGCAGCTACATGTTCCAGCGAGGAGGCAAACAGTACAGCCGTGTAGCATTCTGTTGCCGACGAAGCCTCGCACTACAACATGTTAATGATAAACTTGTTGCAAAATTCATTCATCCCTTTGCTGGATATTGCTCCCCGTTTTTGCTCTGCTCCATCAGACCCTTTGTCCTGGGTCACGCATGCATGCATGTAGCCAAATAAGCGAAGAAATAGGCAAACATTTATCTTGAAACCTGTTAGCAGTAGCAGTTTTGTAGCCGTTACATTTATGCCGTCCGCATATGATTAAAACAGCCAATGTATAAAATATAATCCGTCTTCCAGCTTTATAAATGCTAAGTTGTTGCATCGTCAAGATGAGAAGGTGAAATTGGATATGGCTTTTAACTTGTTTAAGACGACAATCATCGTTCGGGGCTGATTTTCCACCAGCAAAATGGCTTTGATCTGAAACATGAAGTTGGCAGCCAAAACTGGATTATGTAGCAATCAGCTAAAACTATAAACAGGACCCCTCTGTGAAAACGGTGAAACTCACTTTGACATCTATAAAACATGTCATGGTCAGATTTTTTTTTTTTGGTCTGCTATTTCATTGTGAAACTTTATTTGATCAAGATAAAATCTAGCCTCCCAAAAACAAGATTCCATACGCACAGGTCTCTAGTGACACTACATGGGGCACAAGGCAGCAAATCAGTTTTCTGAATATGTACTCGACTGTTCCTTTAATCTACCTACATGTCTTTACTCAGATACATGGATATCTCCTTAGTGGATTCCCCCAAAAATTTGCAAAACACATGAACATGCTTTATGAACATGAGGATGGTTTATGAAGATGGTTATGAAAACCAGAAGATCTGCTGGATTATTTCCATAAAGATAACTTCAAAGTTTCAGTGATGGTTCCTGCAGAGGTCATTCACCAAGATGATTGACAGAATGATAATCCAATCTTACAAATTCACTCCACCATATATGATCCGGCAGTGCAGCTCATATTAAAACATTCCAGTCAACAGACTAAAAATACTAAGAAAAAAAAGTCTCTGTTCAGGAGTCAGAAGGAAAGAAGTTGTTTGGTTACGCTAAGACACTTTGAGACGTCTAAAGAGCCACTGCAATGCCAAATAACAGCCGTTTAGGTGACACAAGCAGAACACAGCATTTAGTCATTTTACATTAGTGAATAAGTACTGCACATATTCACTAATTTTTTTCTTTGGTTTGGTTTTTAAGGTTTAATCGGCTCTAGTGGCTTTTATGTGGGAGTGGTCTGTTAGGACAGTGGATTGTGAGAGACGGGGAAGATATTCGGCAAAGGTAATCGGGCCGAGACTCGAACTGCGCAGAGGACTGAGGCCTCTGAATATGGGCTGGACGCTCTAATCCTGGCCACCGCAAAGCCCCCACCATCTTGAATTTTTTTTTTTTCCAACACTACTTCAACCAGCAGCACTGACGAAGGCCAAAGTCTTCACAACAAAAACACCTGAAAGTTTGACCTTACTTAGAAGCTGCATGAAGTTGCCAGTGAAAGAATAAAGATCCCTGCTGCCTATATGTCACTGTTTCAATAATGTGATGATAACCCACCACCACAATATTGAATCCCTGCATGCTCAGCTCAGCCTCACATTTTACAAATCTGCAGAGAATTAAGTCACTTATCTGCTGTCATTCCTACACAGCCCCACACTTCAACCTTCCCTCTTTTGTCTCCCACTCACTCACTCACTCACTCACTGCCTCTCTTGTTCTCATGTGGTGACAGGTCAAAGAATGGCCATCGATTGTATTTTCCCCCAATGTGTGTGTGTCTGCTTTACTGTGCGAGAGAGGGTAAAGATGGTCTAATTGCGGGGATAAAGGAGAGAAGACAGAGATGGGTCAATTACAGCAGGAAATGGAGATGGAGAGTATGCACAGCTATGGTGGTGGGGGGCTTGCTTCAGCCAGTATTGCCTTTTATGCACTTATAAAACTGAACTGCCTGAGCCGTTTTGGGGAAACCTCTGTTGTCATTTCAAATCGCCTTTAAACACAGATCTCCACAAGTTTTTAATATTATTATCATCATTATTACTATTAGTAGTAGTAGTAGTAGTATTATGTCCCTCTAACTTTGTTTGGAGTGTGATGCAGCTCCAGAAGCAGGAGTTGCAGGGTCCACAAACTGATGTCTGTTCAGAATACTGACTTGCAGCACGTAAACATTCAAGAGCTACATGGGGAATACATCCACACTCAGGACCTTCTTAGCCAACTGCTCTCTTATATCAGCTTAAGATATAAGCTGATATAAAGAAGTAGGATAGGGAAATGAGCAACAACTCCCTGAGCTGAGGGTCCAGTGATCCAAGAGCTTCTAGTTCAAATCTTTTCCTCTAAGCATATCCTTTGTGCAACCTGCAGTGGATTTGTTTTTTTTCTGAACAACAAATGTATATACGAATTTATAAGTCCTCTCACTGAAATGTTTGTGTAATAGCATTCATATACATTTTACTCCTATCATATTGCAGAAATTGATGAAATTATTCATTATTCACCAATATGCATACAGCACTGTGAAAAGCAACTGGAAAAAAAACTGGATAGTCCGAGTCTGGATTCACAAACTAAACCTGAATAACTTAATGAGAAGAAAAACAGCATCAACTTTGATTGAGGTGGACCCAAGAAATCACCTGGTGACCAGATTTAGATGATTTGCTAAAGCTCCTGATGAGTGTCCTGCCAGTCAAAAATCTGATCATATTAGCAATCCATAAAGTAAATCAATACTGAAAAACTGATTGCTCACTGTCGGGTTGCAATGAGAGCAACATTCTGTGGTGTAGATGTCGGTACTGAGTGAAGACTCCAAGGTAGCTATTCACTGCATCGGTAAGGTTTATAAAATGAATACAATAAACCAACAAGACGTAAGAAATCCTTTAAAGCATGTAAAGAAATACTAAATTTGGAAGCGAACCAAAGAGTAAGCATCTCCATTCTCCAAGCAGCTGCTGGATAAATGACGCATTGCAAAAAGGGCAGTTAATGAAAATATCAAAAACAACCTGTCGCATCCTAAAGCGATAAGCTGCAAGATTGTTCTTACGCTAACGAAGTTTGTTCCACAAATCACTAAATTTACTAAATCATCTAAGGATCTTCTGACACCTGATAATCAGATAGATTTGGCTCGACTGGGGATAGAAATTGCAACGTGTGTTACATGGTTGTATTTACCCAGAATCCCCTGCGCTATGGTTTGCTTCCTGCTTTTGGAGTTGTCTCTGCTCTGCTTGGCATTCACATATGCATTCAAGTTCATTTTAACAGAAGTTATGTCCGCATCAGAGTTCGATTGTGTATTAAAACCTTCCCAGACAAACCAGAGTTCAACTAAAGTGGGTCAAACATGGCTGGTGTGAATGCACTCCAAGACGGCACACATCCACAACTTGCCCGACACCTGCAGGAGTTCTCCCTGATTCTACAAACTCAGATCTGTCTTCTTCCCTTCTGGTGCACTGAAGTAACTCACTACTCATCTCTACTCCACAGAAAAAAGAAGGATCCCTTAAGATGTTGAGGAATTTGTGTTTTCTATTTTTTTCATTTGAGCGATGCGTTTTTGTTCAAGGTGGATACAATCCAGAGTCGGTAGAGATGTGAAGACCACTATTGCATAACAACATTAGAAGGTAGCCTACATCTGTGCCTCTTTCTCTGCACAGTAGGTGTGCGCGAACCCAAACAAACATCTCCACTCGTGTGCCATGTTGCACTTCTATACGCGCACGCATGTGTGCGCAGCTGCACAGAGTGATTGGACACTACATTCTGGAGCAACGTGTGTGCACAAGTGTGTCTGTGGACCGGTGTCTTTAGTAGACTTGTGGTAATCCTCTTAGCGTATGCTGCTTGAAGCTCAGAGCGCATTATGTAACTGCTCTAATCCAGCATGGCATCAAGAAAGACAGCAAAAGACCACAACCAGTGCTCCCTTACACACAGAGTCACACACCTGCTCCAAGAGTTGGAGAGACCCGCAATGCCAAATGTTAAACTCCGGGTCAGAGTCAAGGAGCTGAACGAAAAAACAAGATTATTCTCACTCTAAACCAAGATCAGAGTCGATATCTGTTTGTCCCGTTTGCTTCATCTTTTGCCGTTTAGTTCCAAAACCGCAGAGGAGCTCGCACTTTTCACGACTCTCCGCTGAACTAAACATCCAGCCTTAAAAGAAAAACTAAATAAAAAAATTATCTCTCCACTGGCTCTCCACTCGGTTGCCGGGGCAACAGTGGCCATCTTGTTGGCCCCGTCAGTCCTGGGTACACATCAGAGGCCGGTCATAAATGTGGAATGACATTCAGAGGTGGTGGTGGAGGGGAGTGAGAGTGAGGCAGAGAGTGAGAGGAAGAGGCGGAAGGAAAACAGAAGGACGGATAGAGAGACCGACCGAGACACACACGTTCGCACGTTGTCTCGCCTGCTTTAAAGTAAACAACGAGGAGGAGTTGCCATCCAGGCTAAGCCTTGTCCTAAACTATTTTCATTATTGACCAATCATTGTGAAGACAAACTAATTCCTCTCTGGTGAGAGAGGAGTGAATACTTACACAGCCTCTCCCACTTGTTTCCTATATAGTATTCTGCACAGTTTCCATTTGAAATATCACCCAAAAATTAATGTCTTCCCAAAGTATGTAAAAACGTACGCCTTTAAACGAGGAAGTCAGACATAGTTAAATATACTACAGCATGAAGAAAAACTAACAAAATGAATGAGATATAAATATAAGTACTAATTAAAGTGCACACTGGCTAATGATAGTAAAAAAATAAAAAATAAAATTTAAATCACAAAAATGTAGGAATATTTGGCTTTTGGGTGAAATTTATGGAAAATGTAGACAATGACATTATTTAATGAAAGCATTCAAGTAGAGGCATATAATGGTAATCTCCTCAAACTTTTGGTTACCACACAACAAAAACCAGTGTCTCAATAATGTGTCATGTGCCCTTGAGCATCAATTACACCTCGACAACAACGTCTCATGCTGTTCGCAGGTCGACATACTGCGGCAGGGCATCCTGGTCTTATCGATGGGCGGTCCTGAGGCCATGACTGCTCAACCTGAAGGTCCGCTGGTCCTTCATCCAGAATAAATGACCTTAAGAGATGATGATACCTGCACCTGGCGGTGTGTTCAGGTACACTTGGAGGTTGTCTAGCCACACTGGTGTAAAAAAAAAATTTTTTAATGGGTCTGTGCCAGAGATGAATGGCATTCATCATCTAGTTCCAAAGGGCGCTGTTCGTAACGAAGCGGTCATCGGTGTGGGAATTGGCCAAAGAACGTCCACATCTGTGCCGTTGTCACTCTTCCAGTCTCTCTGGTGATAACGCTCTGCAACACTTCCTTCTGAGAACATCCAGCATGAAGCCGTTTATTGTCGTTTTGGTCTCATGATGTCAAAATGTGAACAGAACGAAGAAGAGGAAGAGTAGAGATTCTGATCAAACAGGTTGTGAAGCTTTCCATTAAGGTTCCTTATTACAGAGCAGCAAGTTGCCCAAAAAGTACCGAAACATTGAACAGTGGGATAAGTGCATTCAAAGATTTTGAGAAGCTCACGTTGACATTAAATTCTGGATTCTAGGTTCATCTTGACATTTCACCTAAAGCCAAAAAAATACATAACTTTTTGGGATTAGTGTTTATTCACACATTTCATGGAAACACTGCAGAAATATATTTGGCAGAGAAAATTAAGATCAAAATTCAGCAGCTTGAAAAACTACCTTTAGCGAAACAGTGACTTCAGGTGGTTGTTTTCTGTAGGACCTTAAAAGTTTCTCACATTTTTCTATCCCATAAGGTCACTGCTGAAATATTTCCTTCCCGGTACTTTGCCAACACACACCTGTCCTGTCGTTTAGGTGATCGCACTCATTGATGGTTGACTGATCAGATGCATTTCATTACCAGCAAGAGGAGGACTTGGACATATCCTCCTCTTGTCTGTTTCTCTTTATTTCTAGTTTGTTATATCATAGTTCAAGTAAGGAGGCGCTAAATGGATTTTGGAGACTGACACTTGTTTTCAGCTGAGCTGCAGCTCACCTTGTTGTTGACGAACACAGAGGGGGAGCTGGAAGAATGGCTGCTGCGTGAGTTTAAAAAAAAAAAAAAAGCTCAAGCCCGTTTAAGAAGTGGCCAGCTCTACTCTCCATGGTGCCACAATGTGTTGTCACATTTTTGAAAGGTGTTTTAGTATGTGGAGCGGTTGCAGCAGCAGCAAAGTGTACACACACTCTGCTCACAAATGGGTTTCTTTTTTGTTTGACATTTTTCTATGTTCCCGTTCTGACACTCCTCATTGTGCTGATGATACAGTCGCTGAATAAAAGAGCCTTAAAGCCTTTCCCGTACCTACAGCGCGTGCTTTGCTCTTTTTAGAGCACAAACGACGACTATTACAGCAGGAATCAACTGTGAATAATTGCACAGGTTCATGCAACATGTCCAAGTGAAAATGTATATTTTAAAATGTAAAAAATGAAAATTCACTATGAATTTAGAGAATTGTACAAGGGAAGAGAATAGTAAGTGCAACAGTATGGAGGGTAGGATGAAATGACAGACAAAAACAAGGCAGGGCACAAAAATGGAAGGAAGGAAACGGAAAGAAAGATCACAAGGAATTAAAGAAGAAAACAAAAGACGAAGGAAGAAAGGAAACAACAGTGAAAGAAGGGAAAAGATGGAAGAAAGAAAGCACAGGGGAAGGACACAAGAAAAAATGGAGACAGGACACTACCACTCAAGGATGGAAGCACAGAAGGAAGGAAGAAAGGATAAATAGGGAAAGAGATAAAAGTCCATAAGAGAAGGAAGAGGAAAATGATGGCGGACAGGAGGAATGGCATGACAAAGGAAGAAAGGAAAAAAGAAAGTTATGCACAAACGAAGAAGGGAACAAGAAAGAGAAAAGAGTAGGACATGTATTACAGTCTGGAAATACAAAGATTTTTTCTTAACTCTTTTCTTTTTTTCCTACTTATCCACACCTGGAAAATATCAAAACAAAATTCCATTATTTTCCAGGCTATGTAAGAGAAATCTATCAGGCTTGAAATTAGCTCACATTTTTTACTCAGATTTCTCATTGTTGCGATTTTAATATCAACACTCCAAACTAAAATTCTCGTGTTGATCAAAACACGAGGGCCACTGTGCGCTCGTTTACAATTCCCAAATCTCCCTGGAATAAGGGCTGCTGGAAAACACACTCAGCAAAAGGAAACACAGTTGGTTGATACAGAAAGGCCTAAAGCAGGAAGTATGGATGAAGATCTGACCAAACAATGTTTGTTAGAGTATCCATCTGACTAAATACTAATTATCCTACTGTGCTCAAAACCCAGAGGTGACAAGTCTTCAACTTAAAGACCAAGTTTTTACAAGTTAGTAGATGCCAAATACTAAATCAAATATGAGATCAAGGTTCAGATGGTGATTGATAACCATCCGAGTCACTGAGGCACCTTCAGCTCCCAGTTCCTACAGTTTCAGGTCAGCTGCAGCACGAGCATTCATCATAGCATATGGCTTATTTGCATATCAACATAGACACTCGTTATGGAAGGATTGCTTTAAACCGCGGTAGTAATATTCACATGTGATTAATAATATATTTAGGTCATGTAATTGCATCTCCAAGATCAGGAAGTCTGTGGAAGACGACACAGGAGCATGTGGTAATGTCGTGTTTAATGTTCACACAGATCAATTAGCGTTTGGTACAAACGCAGTCATTTCTTATGTTGCGCTTTTGTTTTACGTTGATTATTAAAATTGCAGTTCGGCTGTGTTGGTTAAATAGGCAGCAGTCTACAGTTTAATGTTTAGATGAATGGAGCGAATTAAAATAGTTCTTTAAAGAGATGATGGGGCTTAATTTTCTACAAAAATAGAACATTTCCTTCTACCTAGACCTGATGAGAACATCGTTTAATACACAAACATCCACATGACAGCAGGAAGAGAAGATCCAGCTGCCAAACGAGCAGCAAAAAGTTGTTTTTGCTAAGGCGCTGTAGAGATACGAACATGGCATTGATTTTAATAATAGGTCTCAGCTTTACATTCAGATGTTAGACTGAGACTCTGCAGGTCAAGGCTCAATTTTTCAAAGGGCTCAGATCAGCATCAGAGAAAAAAGAAAGCCGTCAGGACCTTCCTGGCACGCGCTCCTTTTGCATGAAAATTTGAGTATTGGCCACACGGCAGCTGTGGACTTTATTTTCAAAATGTTACATTTTTTCAGGTTAGGACCTTTCCTCCTGCTAATTCCTGATGAAAAACCTCCCAGACATTGTGTGGCTTGAAGCTTAAAGGGAAGTGACGGAGTGAATCCGATCTGCCTGCCTGTCGAGACTGAAACACGATCCTCCTGGTGGCGAGAAAACGCGAGTGTGAGGGCAACGTCACGTGAAAATAAGATTGGTAAAAGTTTGTTAGCAATATGGACAAAAAGATAAGAAAATTGAAACAAAGGGCAGGGAAAGAAAGAAAAAAAAAGGAGGGAAGGACATAATCATGGGCAAGAATAATAATGAGGGGGGGGTGAGAATAATAAGTGTTCCTCTGGTGCTTGACTGGTCTGGGTGTTGGGTTACTGTATGTGCACAAACACAAAAGATGAGTCACTTTCTTAAACACTCAGGCGTGCACACACACAGCTTTAAATATAGACTCATTACAGCCAAATTCGCAGCCTCATTGCATCCATCCAGCCGGCGTCCTCTTATATCCTGACGAAAATGTGCACCGACTCATGATAAATTATGAATTTCTAATTTTGTTTCCACAACCTAAAGCAGTAAAACCGAAGGAAAAGATTAATTTTAAACAAGTCCACAGCGAATGCCTTCCCCCCTCGGTCTGCGCTCGTGCACATGCTCAGGCCAACTTCCCCCAACATTTTCTCAGAAATTTTGTCATCTTAAAGAACACTAATTACAGGCTTAAGCATGCAGGCAACTGTAGAGTACACACACACACACATGTGCGCGCGCACACACACACACACGTGCGCGCGCACACACACACACACACACACTCACTCCCACCCGCCCAACTCCCTCTGTAAGTGAACATAATTAAAGACTTGAGGAAGCTGAATGAATGAGAGGGGAGAAGGGGGGGGATGGTTGGCAGAGAAGAGATTAGAAGTTTAGAAAGTTTATCTTATGAGTTGAAGATCTGGGGGGAAACTTCACACACAAGTTCTTGTAGTTCTCGCTTTTTCTCTTACCGCTGTTACCTCACGGCGGTTTTTAATCCACGTTATAGAGGATTTATACGCATCGCACAGTCAAGCACCATCTTGCGTTTATGTGTCAGAGGACGACACGTGGAGGCTGCTTGACACGGGCAATCAATCACAATGAACGCCTAATTGCCTGTAATGCTGTCAGAGGTGTTTCGTCAAGGAGGGCCCCCCCAAGACAAAAATAATTCACTCGTTCAAATATCTGCTGCCTGGACTAAAAAAACAATGTTTAATCGTAAAGCTACCAAAGGTTATTTTCAAAGATGAAAACAGTGAGCATGCAAGAGAGATATCAAATTCATGCTGTGGCTCTCGGTAGCCAGGCATGACAGCAAACACAACATAAACACCTCAGATTACAGCTCCTTGCCACAAAGAGAAGCCGAGTGCAGACTCTGCAGTCACCGGGTTCATCTGCCAGGAGGACATGTCACAGAACCAGAAAGTGGTGGACGGTTCAGCATATCCTGTGAAAACTGAATGACATGCAGCTAAACAACAGCAAAGCCAAAAAGCCGGTGCTGAACACGATGAGCTCAAGAACTTTTTTTTTTATCCTTTCAGCTGAAATTGGCTCAAAGGTCTCAAAAAGCTTCTCAGCAACACTGTTATTGAGCTCCATCAGTCTGAAAATGGTTACAAAGCTAGGGGTCCGGGGAATCGGTAAGAGACTATTCACACGTGAAAAGTTGTGAACCTTCCCAAGACTGGCTGGCCTACAAAAAAAAACATATTGCAAGAGCACATCGACGACTCAACCAGGAAGTCACAAAGAACCCAGAACAACATCTAAAACCAAGAAGGCCTCACTTTTCTCAGCTGGAATTATTGTTACTTTAATATCAAACCAATATGGGATTCAAGTTTGATTCCCGGTCCATTCGCTGCCTGTATTCTCCCTCCCATTTCCAGTCCCTTTTACTGTCCAGCAAAGGCCTAAAAACCTTTCTGGAAAAGAACAGCAGACGGTCAAACATGGCGGTCTGGGGCTGCTGACGGTCTCAGGACCTGGACAACTTGCTGTAGTTGATGAAACCATGAACTTTACAAGACATTCATGAACTGAAATCTATCATCAATTCAATCGTATACATTCCAATTTGATCATTGATATAAAACATTGCAGTAAGGTCCAGTTTAATATGACAACTGGCAAAGTTCTCCATGTGAGGCTTTGTTTACGAGAGATCGCGTTATGGAAACTGCTTGCATTTCCGGATGTTGTTTGGGGAAAAGTTATACGTTTAGACAACCACCAAGACACCTTAAATCCCCTGTAGTTGTCATGCCACGGCTCTATTTGGCTCTGTGATGTTAGCCTGTCATCGGGTTTTGACCTTTAACCTCCGCCTCACCCTGCAGACGGGCGCAAGCTTTTCGCCCCTGCGGAGCGCTTCACATCTCCTTCCTGAAAAAGTTCAATCCGAGACCCGGTTTCAAAAAGTCCCGGTGTTAGATCACTGGAGACGTGTAAACAAGCAGCTGGGTCTCAACACAAATGTTCACGGTTTCACTGAAGGCCAACTCCGTGCAAATGGGGCCGACTTTGCAGGAAATCCCTCATACTGAGCATGAATGCACAACTCTGCAAACAAGAGTGAACAAAAGTCCCTCTGCTATCACAAAAGCTTGAGTGCTGCTGCAGCAAACAGTTATTTAGTTTACGGGGCAGTTACTTTATTTTTTAATAAATGAAAGTCTTTTTTCAATTAGGCTATTGATTTACATAGGTTCCTCTTTTACAGCATACTGTGTAATAAGTTGCACTTGGTGATCTGACACGTTCAATTAGGACAAAAGTAAAAAAGAAAAGAAAAAAAAAAGAAATCTACTAAGAATTTTGACAACACTAGGTTAAGATCCTAAACTTCACTGGAAAGTAAGGCAACAGGCCTTGGAGTCTCTCTGAATTCAAAAAGCTCACTTTCTTTCTAAAAGACTTGAATATAAACATCTGACAGAGGTTTAGTCTCAATCAAAATTATCTAAACTTCCAAAGGAAAGGCTCTCCTTTCTGTGTTTACACTCTGAAATCCACGCAGTGCTTTCTACAGCAGCAGCTAGTTGTCTTCTTAAAGCAACATGAGGGCCAAATTAGAGGCGTACGAGAGCCGAGGAGCTCTCTGTTCTCAGATCTCTAAACGTCTCTGCTCACAGCTTGAAAAGAAAAGAAGAAAAAAAAAATCAAACTGCTACCTCTCTGTGCTTGTTTGCGTCTCTCTATTTTTAGCGCTCCCTTCTGCAGATTAGGGTCCTATTTATAGATACCCTTATGATGTCCAATAACACGGTTCTCGGATGGTGAGTGGCAGCGTCACAAGGACTCGTGAAACCTCCCACTTGTTAAACCCGGCCTCCCCTCCTCGTGCTCTCTCCGCCTCTTGGAGTTCAAACCAACCCGATTCCTCTTTCTCCTCCCATCCTCTAATCTTCACTCCTCCTCCTCCTCCTCTCTGCCCCCGACCCGTGTTTACAGTGGTGGCTCCTGGCAAATGGCCTACATTTTCAGTGGAAACTTTGCACACAGGAAGGCGCCTCATTTCACCCCTGCGTTGCCTGACAGAGTTAGAAAACTGAATTCTTCTGTCAAAACCCAGAAAAGACTAAATTTCTGCTGCTAAATTTTAACCAGTAATATCGTGCTCTGCAGTTCACATTCACTTTAGCTACTAAAACAGATGGACACCCAGGATAAAAGAGGATATTACATAATTGTCCAAACGTTTCCTCTTTCAGCTGAGTGAGCCCTGATGCTTTTGTTGGGTCTTTTTTTTTTTTTTTTTCCATTCACACACACTTGACGTATCCGAGCAGACAGGCAGCCTGTTCGGGCTCTCTGCATCACAGTCCCTATGACAACGGTTCGTCCAAAAAAACTGCCATTGGGTGGGAGGGGCATGGAGGGAAGAGGCAGGCAGACAAAGAGAAAGAGAAAGGGCCAATGTGTGTGTGCAGCTGCATCGTCTCCGTGCCATGATCCTCAGCTCCTTTTCCAGAGAAGATAAAGGTTTCAAACTGAGCAGAGCCGTTTCCCTTTTTGTAGCTTTGTGAAACCAAGAGTCACGTGCGTCCAGACTCAAATGTCACAAACATCCTAAACATGACTTCAGTGTCTGTAGTTGGCACCGCGTGCTTTTGCAGAGGCTACAGGTTCGGATCCCGGTCTTCTGCTTTCCTACGGCGCACAACTTTGCTGGGTCGTTTAAATTATTTTAAGAAAGTGTGACAACGGGCCCAGATCATGCTGAGCAGTGACTGAAGTCTTTATGCCAAACCAGAACACCGGTTTTAAGCAAACTAACACATCATCAGTGAACAGATTCAGCTTTGTCACGGTGCAGGACCTACCGGTTCAGAAACATGCCACCTTTTCTTTAAAACTCACCATTACTTTGGAGTAAAAGCCTTACTTCACCTTCATCATAACGCAACCACAAGCGCTACCATAGTCAGCTCATCATCGTCGTTAACATGACTGAGTGACTTTAGTCAGCATGATCTCCATTAACTATACATTTCCATCTTGATTAGCTCATCTTTTCTTCTCTCTTTCATTTCAAGTTTCATCGCCTCCCGTCTATTGCCCACTTATAGTACGCAGGAAATGTAAGTGTATTCAAAGTGCTCGATAAATAAAGACCACACTGATTGATATCTGAGAATTTACACAAGCACCAGTTACCATGACGGACAGCAGACAAAGCCAAAGAAAAACGGACGACAATAAATATTTTCTTATTTTTATTGTTAATTTAACCATGACAAAATCTTGGTAACAATAAAAGACTAGAGACTAAATAAAACTATGAGCTCTCAAAGCTGTGGAAGAAGAATCACTTGTGGTACTTTCATTGCTTTAAAAGGTACTCAGAAGAAATGTTGCACTTCATAAATTTTTGGTGGTCAATATGAAAGTTTTCATTGTGTCGCAGAGAAAATTAGCCCAAACAGGGAGCTGTTCAACTATGTGGATCTTAGCGTCAAACCAGCCTGGCCAATGTCTTCATGTCCAATTACACTGGAAGAAAAGTCTCACTTCCAGCACAGTCTGAACTTTCTCCTCTTGACTCGGATTGTCTTTGGTCTAGAGAAAAACTTATCCAAACTGACCTGGACCCATCTGAAAATGCAACTGGACTGCATCAAACTATAGGGGAGGGGAGGAAGATCTTTATTATGATCCAAATGTGTAGTACGCCAGTACCAGCCGTGTGATAATACATCTATACTTTTCATCTTATAGGGCGTTATGTGTCACTTATATGTACAAGAAAGCTTCTGTAAGGCGCACAGGGGAGAACAACATGTCCAGTGTCGATTCAGACTTGGACAGATGCAAAATGTCCATGGGACATTCTTCAAATCATATTTTAGAGTAACAGTTTTCTAAACTCTATCCTCTCTGTCTACTGAAAGACTACCATTTAGCAGCAATAGTCATTTTCTGACATTCAGTTTGTTTTTACATCATTATTTACCCCACAACTTTTTTGGAGGCATTTGTCTAAGCTGCAGTTAAAGTGTCTCGTTCTCGTCTGTCATCGTGTCCGACTATTTATGTGGCAAAAGGAATAAAATTAAAAACCAATGGCCAGCGTACATAAGAACTGCTTTATTACTGCTGTGTAATTGAAAGAATGACTGTGGAAGCGTGAAGTTCTGCAGTGTGATGGCCACAGGCTGGAATGATTTCCTGTGGGGTACAGTTGTCCAGTGCAGCTGGATGTGAGTGTAAATAAATCAGCGTCGTGCCAGGGAGTTTGCAAAGAGTTGTTCATTGCTGTCCATAACTTGGCCCAACATTTTTGCCCCCGAAACCACCGTCTGGGAGTCCAGTTAAAATCCCGGCTACAATATGTGTACTGAATGGACAGAACACCACTGAAATACATGGTTAAAATATTTCTAATTGGAAGGGTGATTTTTTTTATGCCATCTTAAAACCTTTGGTATTCCATCTGAAGTGTATTCTTTATCTGAACTGTCATTAAGGTACATAAAAAGTACAATGAAATTGCCTCACCTTTAGCACTAACCCACAAAACGTAAGGCTATCGTAGACAAACTTTGAACTCTTTTCACCAGACACTTTTAGTCTCCATTTGTAAAAAATAAATCTTTGCTCCATGCCTCAGCAAAGAGCTAAGTGTGCTCAGGTAGCCAGCATGTAGTGCTTCTCAGAACCTCGGATAAACTTTCACATGCCCAATTTCTCGATGGAATTTGGGTGTGAAGAACATATCTTTACCTTAAAAACCTTCACGTGAGGCCCAGGACATTTATTTAATTTTTCTTCTGCTTTTAAGTCGGTGGATGTCGCGTCAGATGAAGTCTGGCTGTATTCACAAACTGGTAGCAGAATAAGAGTATAGAGGAAGTGTATTCCTAATACAGCTCAAAAATGTAACTTCTTTGAAGTCTAACTTTTTGCTATGATGATTCCTTCTGTGTTTAGCAAAAAATAAGACGAGATGTGCACGCCCAAATACACACAGACAACGCTCACACGCATCTGTGGGGACAAAGAGCAGATACACACAGGTGTACCGCAGCTCGTCAAGTTCAGTTTCAAAAACTTGTTTAATACAAGCGATAAAGTGTGCTCCTTTAGTTTGGCAATCAAAAAAAGTTTCTGACCAACCAGGTCTACCAAGCATAGAATTAGTTCACCCAGCAGTGCCCAGCAACATGTGGGAGAGGGGCAGCACTGTAATTTCCCAGGCTGCATGCAGCTGGAGAAAAAAACAAACAAAAAAAAAACACTAGTCAGTCCGACACTTTCTCTGTCGCCAAAACAAAGGTCTACCTGTGGGAACAGTGCGACAGAAAAACCTGTAGCCGTTATGAAGCCGTGGCTTTCTAAAACAATGACATGGTAAGCTTGTCTACACTGCTTGATGGTGGTTGATTACATTGCTCACATGTGTAATATGTGACAATGCATCTGTCACAGTAACTACTCTCTCTCTCTTTTTTTTGTTGCCCAGGACCGTTTTAGAAACAAGAAAGTTAGCGCTCTTTAAACTTAGCAAACTGGTCCAGAAACAAAACAGAGGCTCTTTTAAATCTTATCACATGGGTCTAATGAGCTGGAAAAGCAGTGGTGGGGAAAACACACTGCTAATGATCCAAAATATTTAGCATATGTGCATAGCAAAGATTTGGACTTTTCAGCGCCTCCAGGGACCTCCGCTAGCTGCCAGTGCAAACCCTCTAGAGGCTTTCTGAGTGTTTTTGTGCCTCAATCATTAAAGACCCATTAAAAAACTTAATGCCTCTTTAGCTGACAACATGTTAAAATACTTCGGAATCATAACTCTCTTCAAAATGAGCATTTTAAAACTTAGAGATACCAGGTTAAAGTGAGAACAATTTCAGCTCAAGTTTAATCTACAAACTCCTCGTTTGACCCAAATTTTTTTTTAAAGGTCTTCGGGGAGTTGTAGTTCTTCCTGGCTATTTTTACCAAGCCGAGCTCCACTGAATGGTGTTTCAGACTGAGGCAGACAGTTTGTGACAGCAGAAATGAAGGTAAACATCTGTCAGTCTTGTCTCTTCAGTAGAGTCCAGTCTCTCCACCAGATATGACGGGAAGAACATAGAAAGGCAGACGGAGGGAGCAAAAGAGACGAGAGAAGATGTGAAGATGCAGAACAATTGCATGGAGGGAGAGAAATCAGTATTTATAGGAGATCAAGCAGTCAAAGTGTTCTGAACCTCCAGATGGTTCTCTACCTGTTCCAAACCTTCATGATGAGCAATAACCACAAGTAAATGTTTTTTTTTCTTTTAACCTCCACAACTTCACCAGCATCTCGACTGCACTCCAAGCATTCTCACCATTCGCAGAAAGAACACGGCGGCAAACTATCTGCGTGTTTTTACATTCTTCACATTGCAATCACAAAGTAGCAGATCTGAGAGAACCTTACTAGTGCAGAGGACAAATGAAGCAGTTTTCTATTCAAGTTTTTCCATTTCAAAGAAATAACTGATATTAAAAAGACCCAAATGTCTTTTAAGTTGATCTAAAACGTGCATATAACAGCTAAATTGTCATACTGAGAAGTTGTTTTCAAAAATGTATATTCTGTACAATTCCACTGCAGAATAAATCAATAAAGAGAAATAATGTAAAAAAAAATAAATAAAACATTGCGATAGCTAAGCTAACCTAAGAAACCTAAACTTTCTGTTCAGGTTTCTTAAATTTAGACCTGCCATCCATTTTTGTAAACCGGAAAGAAACTCCAGCTATCCTAGATGTTTCCTGAAACTTGTCTGTTTGGATCTTTTTGCAAACAGCCAAAGTTTATATTGATTCAAAACTAAATTATTTGTAAAAAGTTATCAGTCAGAAGACATAATACGTCCACAGCATTAAATATAATCATCATGACAAAGTGAGAGGCCAGTCACCAGAAATGGGGAAAAAAAAACATGAAACAACAATTGATTGACAAAAACTTTTCTCCCAGTCTAATAAAGATACCAAACTAAAGCTGGTCAGTGAGGCTGCCAATAGAGCAAATAGTAAAGGTTGTTCATGTGTGGTCTCCATACGCCTGGACTGGGAAATAAAAAGAATATCTTTGTTTCAAAGAAAACATCCAAGCCCGACTAAAGTCTCCTAAAACCACAGGGATGGATGTGTTATAGTCTGATGAAGCCAAATGTAAATCTGAAGGCACAGATAATACACTAACCATCTCACCAAAAGACCACAATGGCAGCTGTGGTGGTGGAAGCATCATGCTGTGGGCTCACTTCTCTGTAGCTGATTTTACAAGGTGCATAAAATTAACAGCTCAAAGTTTAGACCTAAAACCTGCAGGTTGCTGAGGATGAGAGACGATTTCACTTTCCAGCATCAAACTGAGTCAAATCAACACCTAAATTCACAAAGAAAAGATTCACCAGAAGAAATGTGAGAGAACTAAATCTGACTGAAAACCTGTGGGCAAGATGGCAGATTGGGAAAACATCTAGAAGGGGGATTTCGTTTTTGAGGGATGGAGTGAGGAGGGGATAAAGGGAATTGCATTATGACCAGGTAATTTATTAGGGTCTAATTTTTACATCTTGAAAACCTGGCATTTAGGGGTATGTAAACTTCTGACCTTTAACATGGATTGAGGCCCATCATTTTGTTTACATTAGGATCAATTCTAACGCAGAATCTTGTTCCAGCAATGGGCAAAAAGTTTCAGTTTTAACAGATGGTAGATTTTTTTTTTTTCCATATCCTAATATTTTAGAAATCTGTATTGTTTTTCTAGATATAGTAACTTTTTCGTCATATTCAAAATAAAGTGAAACAATAAGATGCAGGTTCAGGGGGTCTCATAAAAATCCTGTAGATTACATCTGAAAAGGGACATCTTTAACCAGTATTTAATAAATGATTAATTTCCCCTTTCCAACATTGCACAAAACACTGATCTCCAAGTCGTGTCTGACTGTGTTGAATGCCGGCATCACTGGTGATAAAATCCATTTAATACCCGACCAGGAGGGGAGAGAAGGCAAAAAGCGAATGTGGTCTTAAAGAGCGCAGCTGGCATGTTTCCTTGGTTCTGATCGTTGCAGCAGCTATTTTAGGAACCATCCAGGAAGTGATCCGCAGACAGGCAGCTGACGGAGGACTCGGCTCCACCAAACAAACCAGACTCACCCGTAACCAGAACAAGACTTCTGCTGCGTTTGCTTTCGTTTTGTTTTTCTTTTTTGGTGGAAACATTCACACTTTGTTTAAAATTATACCAGAATTACTTTCCTCCCTTTTCCTGATGCCTGGGCAAATTTGATCATTTAGTCTGACAATCACTGTGATAAAACTCAAAGCACTTTGAAAGTAATCTTTGCTCTTTGGGGATAAATCCCATTACTTTTGAGTCAACCCAGTACAGCAACTTGACAACCATACATCTGCCATCATCAGGGACCATGCTCTCTAGCCTGGGCTCTACTGTCAGAAATATGCTGCAGCGTAGCAGAGAGCAAGGGGGAGGCTGTGAGTGGCGTATACAAGAGCTGATTGACAGCGCTAAGACCCTCCTCCTGGTTCTGATTGGTTGTTTCTGACAGAGCAGTGTATTTCTTCAGATGACAGCAAGACCATGTGGAGAAGGTAAATTTTTTTCACAGATTGTCTTGTACTGTTAAAACATAATCCTAATTTTAACAATGATGCAAGAAACATTTTTTATAAAAGTGAGATGCCTCAGCTTTAAGTGTATGAATGAGCTATGAAGATAAACCACTCTCAAAAATCTTTTAAGTTAAATGGTATTACATTTTGTGAAGACTTTAAGATGCACCCATTTATAATGACCCTCTTTTGGACCAACATATAGTAGAATATATAATAACTTAGAATAAAACAAGTGTCCATAGACACTTGGGCTCAGATTGTTTCACCAGACTCAAGAAATGTCGTTTAATTATAAAGGTAGACAACAGGATCACTCAAACAAAAATCTTGCTGAAGATAACCAAAAAGGAAAAAAAAAAAAAATTTTTCCAAAAAGGAAAAAAAATAAAACTGATGCATCTTTGCTTGCATCAATATAATCTTAGGCATCAAGCTGTTCGCTAATATACATTTTTGACTTTCATTCGAATCTGATAATGACGCTGGGTTACTAATGGTACAATTTCTACTGCTAAAATAATAATAAAAACCAATTCTTGCATTTTTCAAAAATCTAAAGAAATGAATCATTTCACATTTTTTCTGTAGTTTGGAACTTTAAGATACTGTATTCACACTGATCTGCTCATATATCACATCTTCTGTTGGCCACACATCTAAACAAACATGCGTTCACTGAACAATGGGGAGACAAATGCAGTCAAATCCATAAAACTAAACCAAACCAGGGAGTCACCTGGTGCACATCAGAGCAACCGTGTGGCTAACTGCCCCACCAGACAGTCAATATCCTCCCTCTTCATGTCCTGCTGTCCCTCTGTGTCCTCGCTCCATCTTCTCCTCCTTATGCCCTCTGCAGTATTATCAGCTAATGTATTTTTCCCCCCTCCTGCACTGCAGCCACTGTGGCACAATTACCACAGCTGCTGCACTAATGGCTATTGATGCAGCGTCCCCCCTCCCCCCCCTCCTACCCCATTCATACACACACACACACACACGCGCACAAACATTCATAAAAAATTCATGACAGCAGCTCAATGGGAAGGTGCAGGGGGGAATCTGGCCAGCCTTAGAAAGAACAACAAATGTCATCCAGCAAACAAGGGAAGAGGCACATGTTGCAGGTTTAAATGGCTGCAGATGCAGACACAGAAATATTTGACAAAAATGACTGTCTGCATAATTAAAACTTGAAAAATTAACCCATGTATGTTTCAGACCTTGTTGTATGTAGCTCCCTCTTAGCACAGGATTTCTCCCTGCTGTCCAACCTGTGCTGAGAGAGCTTTAGAGCACTAAGCCTGCTAGCTAAGGCTGAACTGGAGATCAACAGACATGTGGGGGGTGGGTGAGATGGAGAGAGGGTGGAAGGTAAGAACAAGTTCATCTGAATGATGGAGAGGAAACAAGGGATTGGGACTAAGACAAACAAAAGGTCAAGAGGAGGTTGGAACAGAAGGGGCGAAGATCAAGAAGGCAGCAATCCTTGGAAAAGATCAC
This sequence comes from Poecilia formosa, assembly GCF_000485575.1. Lineage (NCBI taxonomy): Eukaryota > Metazoa > Chordata > Actinopteri > Cyprinodontiformes > Poeciliidae > Poecilia > Poecilia formosa. Next base: position 3,882,256 of record NW_006799950.1, read on the forward strand.
AGTGTTAGCTGAGGACATCTGGCAACATGAAAAAAGCCAGAATTAAAAGCAGTCATATGAAGATTTTTTTTTTCTAATCTTTTATTGCCAATTAGTTAAAATAAACCACTTAAAATTACTCTAAAAAGTGCTCTCAAGAAGCTTAAAATTGGTCATCAAATATTTGGTAATAGTTTCTCAAATTAGGCTTTTACTATACCTGCAACCATACGAGAGGTCAAAAGGTAATGCAAGGTTTCACCCCAGAAAACTTGCCAAGCCCGACGGTTGGGACGCTCAGCAGCCCGCCATGTTTTTGAGTTAAGAAATGTTTAAAGTTTACAGAAATTTGAAAATATCATTTGATAATTATGTGTTATTGAAAGATTAATATCTGAACACCAACTATCAAGTCTTAATGCATTAAAAAAAAAAACTTAAATAAGCAATGCTAAGCCTGGTGGGGGCACAATAAAAGCCTGGTGGCCTGCCAGGCTTACAATACACTGGGGGAGACCCTGTAATGTTAACCAGAAACTCAAAGATCAAAGTAGGTTACATTAAAGAACAACAGGAGATTTTCATCCATTTTTAAGACATTTGAAAGAAAAAGAAAAAGGTATGTCACACCAACAGTTCAGGAGAGAAACACTCTAGCTCCCCTTTTTCTCCCAGTCATTCACTTCTCCATCCAACATTTGAAGTTTAACAGAAAGAGTTGGGACCAAACGAGCCAGCCATAGTAAGAAAACAGAAAAACTGACTTTACTGTCACTGTGGTTTTAAAGAATGGAGAGAAGACCTGTCATAGGTTTTAAAACTCTGGCACCAAAAACACCAAGTGTAAATGGAAGATGAACTCAGAAAACAAATCAGTTTCCTCAAAATATTTAAATTAGTGTGGGCAGGAATCTAAACACTCCACACCAAACCAATGCATGGAATGACCAGTAATGGAGACGCTTGAGAGGGTAAAGACACACCTTTTGTTGAAGAGCAGATTTTAAGATTTCCAGTGACATAGTAGGAGTGGCGAGCAAACAGTGGAAATACAGTTTCACTGCTACTCATAACGGCTCATTTGTTTATTTAGTTGATGTCCTTCAAAGGCATAATTTATGCAAACCAGGCTGAGGAGAAGTTTCTGGCTGAAGGCAGAAACTTCACATTTATGTGCAATTAATGCCATTAATGTCATTTCCTGGGGATCAGCTTTCTAAAGTCTGTCAATATGGATGAAATTTGGTTTTAAACGAGTTTTAAAGTAGAGGCTTACTCTGAACCATTACCTGCAATGCCGCAATCAAACAGGTTAAAACGTAGATCTGCAAATGGGGAAAAATTTGTCCCAGACTAAATATACGGGCCCACCGGGAACGTCATGAGGTCATCACAGAATAGAGAAACATGTATACAACTAATCTGAATGGGTTTAAACCAGATAATGCATTTTGTCAACTTTGCGGCAATACACACGTAAAAACAGTAGAATGGTTAGAGAAAGAGCTCATTAACTCACAGAAGCACAGATAAGGTTTTCTCTGTTGTAAATCACCGTTTCCTCCGCCGGTGCCAAAGCTTCCCATTGCGATCTCCAGCACAGGTTTCTGCAAACACTCAACTTTAATGCCTGGTTTTGTTTTGAATCATTAAGCCACTCATGCACACACGCCCACACACACACAGAGACATGACCACTTTTAAATCTCGAAGAAGTCACTTTAGGAAGTGTTTTTAGCTATATAAAAGTTTTGCACCTTAAGATTATAATCTTTGCTGCATGCTGATGTTTGACGACAAAAGACCAAGCTAAAAATTAACAGGCAGGTTTTTGCAGCTGCTTTCAGTTTCTTATTAACAAAGCAGGGAGAAAAAAGCTGCAGCAAGTTTAAAAAAAATAGATACAAATGAGCCGAGAATTTCAATTCATCCACTACCTGCTTATCTGTGCCAGGCCAGAGGAAGCTGAAGTACCTGGAGAAAAACCAATGCACACACTGGGAAGAACATGCAACTCCTTGGAGAAAGACCCCATGCCAGGATTCAAACACAGAACCTTCTTGCAGCAAAGCCACAGTGCTACCAACTGTCCCACCGACCTGAGAACTTGCGGAAAACACACAGCCAGCGTACTAGCAACGCTATTCCTACCAAAGGGCTGTTTTATATTTGCTACATTACAAATTTTAATTCAATTTTATTGAGCTCTTGCATGATGGAACAACCCAAGGTAGCACATTACAGCGAGCCGAAAGTCAAAGTAGTCAGCATTCATGCTAAGATGGATGGAAAAAATACAAGGAAATCAAGGAGGAAAATTTGTTAGGAGGTCATGGAGGCAGCCATTTGACTTCACGCAGTGCAACAACCTTAAAAAAGAGCCACAATTAAAACGGCCAAGTCAAAGTCCAGATCTACAGTCAACTGAGAATTTGTGGCAATACTTGAAAACTGGTTTTTATGCGTGCTCTCCATCCCATCTGAGTGTTGCGAAATAGCTTAATCTCAAATCGTAAGCAAAGCTTTCAGTTTCTATATATGTAAAACAGTAAAAGTTGTGATGATTTTGAGATTACAGCTATGCATTATTTTCTGCTCCGTCACATCACTTTCAAAGAAAGTACATGAACATTTGTGGCTGTAGCATGACACAATGTGAGAACGTTTGAACATACGAATACTTTGCAATCCACCACATATCTGTCAGTTTCAGGAGCTCAGTTATTCACTCGCTCAAATGAGGAAACTTCTCACCCTCTCATTCAAGGGTCTTCTCTGAAAGTGTGCGTGTTCCTGTTGAACATGTGAACAAGCGTGGGAGGAAGGGAATGTGGTCGCAGCCGCCCCAAATCAAAAACATTCAAAGCTTGTGTGTGGTTGTGTGCAAGGAGAAGTGAGGGTGACTAGAAGAAAAGGAGAAGCAGAAACCTGAATGTCATGCGCAAAGGTCCGAAAGGCACCGTCGATGGAAGGCAAGGAGTGCCAAACGGGCATGTGACGGGTTAAAAACAGCACGCTTTTGATGTCACGCGAGTGCGTCGACGTCACACGTTGTGCGTTTGTGCGTGCTGATGAGTGTCAGCTTCACCCCAGCTAAGGGGTTTAAATATAGCAAGTGGGCAACAGTCCCAGCTGACTTTAACAATGCCATAGCTAGCAAGAAGACCATTCACGCCACATTAGCGCCACGCTAACACTGAAACCGGAGAAGCGTTGAACAGAGGAAGGGAGGGAAGAGGGAAGGCCTTGGTTTCATGAACACTCAGCCACCCACATATGGCCTCTGCCAAGAGTTGAGTGGGACAACAGTGCCTTCGTGTTTGTGTGTGTGTGTGTGTGTGTGTGAGAGAGAGAGAGAGACATTCCTCTGTGAGGTGGATGCCAGAGAACGAACAGAGCAGAAGACAGACCGTCCTGGGCTTGCATGTTTCAGTGGAACTAACGAGCCCCTCGCTGTGCATGCCGTCCTCACAGCTGTAAACTTCTTGAAGATTAGATAATCAGATCTAACTGGATGTTTTGTCCAAAAAAAAAACACAACAGAAAAAAATGGCAGCTTACGGCGCTGCTTGGAAGCGACATGGAGGGTCGTGGGTTTGGGGACACGTGTCTGTAAATGAAAGGTCACAAGTTGGACCTGGCAACAGACATTGTCAGTTTTATTATTGTTGTTTCAGTTTCTGAAAATGGGCATTACCTTCCTGTTGAAGCATCAGACAATGTTGAAACCAGATATTTACATACGCTCTAACTTTTTTTCTCTCTCTCTCTCTCTCTCTCTGTGTGTGTGTGAATTTAAGCAGGCTAAATGTGACCTGATAGGTGAAGTAAGGTTTCAAAAAATATTTCGTATTTGTTAAATCCTGCCAAAATAACAAAAATAAATCTTTTCAATTTTCCCTAAAGTTAGAGGAAATATGATAAAGACAGAATCCCTTTGGATATATATTTTAAGGCAAACATTGTTTCCTTAATTGGCATTGGGAAACAAAATAAAAAATAACCAGGCAAGATATCAGGAAGAAAATATCCATAAGTTTTAAATATGTTAATTTAAAACAGTTTGAATATACACGCCTCGACATATAACTTTAAAAAAGTACACCCAAATTGCTACTAAACACTAAATACTAATAAAAAAAAAAGCTGTCTAAAAGATATTCTTGGTCTCATTACTGTGGCGTTTAGTAAACAGAAATAATTTTTGTAATCTTAACACACCTGAAACAAGAGAAGTTTATGTGTATGAAAGTATCTGATTTAAATTTAAAAAATGCATCTTTTCAGATGCAAAACTTTTAAATTAAATTCTAGTGATAAAAATGCTATAGAATGATTTAAATTTCATTTTTCATTTCTAGGTCTCATTAAGATAAAAAAATAAATAAAAAATTCAACACTAATCTCTCCACCAGCAGCGCTGGATTCTCGTCACCAATTCGCTCTCCACAACACATGTAATTAACAAGTTCACACCTGCTGTCTGTGGGTTGTCAAATGTCATCCTGGGAAGATTAACGTGCAGAAAAACATAAATTCAGGCCATCGCACAGGCATCATCCTGCTAAATCTGACAAATGATTATTCAGTCCTGTTCTGGATGAGTCGCCCAGTCTACTCATAGGAGATCAAGCAAAACGTTATAGACACCTCTGGCTGATAGTGGTGAAACTATAAAAATAAAAATAAAAAAGTGTAAAAATGGGTAGCAACACCTCTTATCTCACACTTATTATTTAGGAACCAATACAAACTACCGTCTTTTGTAAGGACAGTCTTAATAAATATGATGGGCTTTTAGTCTGAGCCATTTTTATTCAATTTAATTCAGGTTATTCATTTGCTGTCAATTCACAACACGGGTGTCAAAGAAAAAAAGAATTTCGGTTCAATAATAAACACAGAATGCAAGTCAAGTACATTCCAATTGATCATGATTATCAAACAGTGCTGTCGAGTTCAGTTTCTGAGTCCAATTGATTTAAAAGTGTTCTATAAGAAAACCGAGCAGACTGCACCAAGTCATTGACTTGCGGCACCAACTTCTACTGGATGTGGAAAATTCCCCTTTACGAACGGGAAGAACCGTCCAGCAGAACCTGCTGCAGGGCTAGTGGCCATCTGACAGGGTGATGAAGGAGACGGAGCATGCTCACAAAAGATTACAATAAAATAACAAAATATTCACCAGAAAGATCTCCGCTGGTCAAAAGAGGTACATCTAAATGATCAACAATCAGGCACAATAAAATCAGCTGTTCATTCTTGATAGCTTTACAGTGAGCATCAGATTTGCATACACCAGAGCCAGATGACATAATTTCCATTACACAAGCTATTTTGCCTCGACTAACATGGCAAATACTAGCTTCTTTGTTTTGTTGATATACATCAGAAATATGATAAGATTAGAACTGCTTTTTGAGCCTTTGTTGACATAGCATGCTTTAGAAAACTTTCCATAATCTTCCTTTCCAATAACAGCACACTGTTCTAGTAACAAGTTTAAAGACAATGGTTTAGATTCTTATTTCAGGGTGGAATTATGCTTTCACATGCAGATTTAACGGTTTTAAAAAGATGAATTAAGTTCAACAGGGGTCAAAATTATGCATACATATATTTATATATAGCCCCAATAACATTTGAATAAACCCCCCTTAGTTGGCTGCACCCAGACTATACATGTTTTTGTTGTCAACAAGTTTCTTGCATAATTCCGATTAGATAATTAAACACAAATTGGGTCATTTAAATTGGTTGGTACCCAGGTATGGACCCAAGGTTTACACGTACTCCACAGTTTTCCAATGGAGTCGAGGTTAGTGTTATTCAAATGTTTATACCTACTTCCTCCAATCTGAAACCAGTTCAAAGGTGTGCTTGGGATCACTGTCACCAAACTGCATCCAAGTTTCAACCATCTGACTCAAACTGATGTTTTCAGAGGAAGAGAACAACTCAGAAACCATCAAAGCCCCAACCCATCGTTAGCTTGAAGCTATCCACCGAAGAGCGTTTTACGTCACTGTGGACAAAGAGGGTGACAAGCAAGTAAGAACATCCTGCTCCACAATACAATCGACACCTTCAAGTTCAACTAATATTTTTAGCTACCCACATGGACAAGCCAAACGCCTCAGTTTGCAAAAGGTTTCACGGTCAAACGGTACACAGAGCTATCCCATTACAATGTCAGAAGGGGTCAGAATGAGTCAAGTCAAATCTAAGAACACTGTACCAACAGTCAAGCATGTTGATGATAGGATGATGCTGAGGGTTTGTTTCGACACCAGTAATACGGTTGTCCCTGCTCAAAGTGGATGGGTCTGTGGAGATGGAAAACACTCAGTTTCATTCACTTCACCTCAAATCAGCAGCTAGATGGTTGAAAGATGGACACAGCTGCGTCATCGAAGGACAAGGAAGTGGACATGGAGTTTTGTAATGGATGAAACAGGCTAACGACAAGTTTCCAGCCTCAACATTGTGGACTGTGCATAAAAGCCAGAAAATCCAGTTTAAATTAGCTGCACAGATTTTGCAGGAAGCTCAGTTTCCTACAATAAAAAGTATCGTCCAACTTCCTGAGGATGTGTATGCACTTATTTAAACCTGTATATAACTTTGACCCATGTGGGGGTTAATTCGCCCATTCACTTGTTTTTCTTTTAATCCTTTAAATTGGGAAATCCTTTCGCCACTTAATAGTCAGGTTATAGAGATGCACATGTCAAGAAAAAGGCTGCGTCTGATATTCCCTTCCAGGTCCCTCTAACCTACAGACTAAGCTAGCTGCTACATTGCTCAAAAAGGGAGGCGGGAATAGACACAGGGTTCCCATATGTCTTCTCCAGCCTCACTAATTCTTAGTCTATAAAACGCAAACACACACACTTTCCATAATTACAGGCTTGCCCTTTCGTGGGTGTGTCTGAGAACCATTAGACCATGGCACATTGTACTGGGACGCACAGAGCGAAACAAGAAGTTTAGGCAACTGTTCGAGAATATTGCCAGTACAAGTTTTTAACACTAATTTCCATGCACTTCTTTTCCCGATCACACGCTGCAGCAATCCTACCGGTACAGCTGACAACAAGTAAACTATTTGCATTTCACAGTCTAACAGTGGATTTATGTAATTTTAGTCTCACGCTGTGAACTTTGCATCTCCAACTACAGTTGGATCGCTCCTGCTGCTGCACTCATTAGGTGCAGGTGAAGCTGCATTCAAACACACCTTCTTACAAGCTGCACACTTCAAAGAACCTGTCTGCGGCAAAGACCCTCCAGATTCCAGCCTCCGGGGAATTTTTATATATGCACGTCTGTGTAGTGATATCAACAGCGCACTTGGCTTTCCTAGAATGCTCGCCTCTGAAGTGACTACATACAGCCATCTAGCTGCAGCTCTGTTCTTCAGAGGGAAACCGGGAAGAGGGATTGCAGACATCTCCCTCCGTTTCACCCCCCCGTTACAACCCACACACTGCCAAGAACTCACAATGTAGCATTAAAAAAAAAAAAAAAAAGAGGAGGTACTAACAGGCAGCACTGTGTGTCTCCGCTATTGACTGTTGTGTTTGCATACAAGCTGTCGCCATCAGAGACTGGGAAAGGAGCAGAGAAGGGACAGAGCAAAACGGACGGCGCTGTGTCTTTAAGCAGTAATCCCTCCATTCTCTGAGCATTTGTTGCCGGCCATCTAATGGGCGGATCGGTATAATGTCCACAAGGGCCGCTGGGAGATCCTGCACTATTAGGAGGGGGGGGAGAAAAAAGAAAAGAAAAGGAAAGAAAAATCACAGCCGTGCTCTCAAGCTGAGACTGGTCTTGCCTGCTCAGTTCTTAAATAACCCGACCAAGGCAGGCGCAGAAAATTAAAGACGCTCTGATTTAGCATTTCAAAAGGGGAGGAACTGGGCTCATTGCAGCAACAAAAGGGATGACAATGTTGACATTCCCAACGTGTATCCTTTGGTGTTTTTTCTAAAAGGAAACTGGAGCTTGCCCACAGGGGATGTGATGTGAACAGGGAATGCTGCACAGTGTGCGTCTTTCATGCAACCTGCTGCCATCAAACACACGGCAATAAAATCTGATCACTTAAAGATCTAATCAACAGCAAACAGTGAGCCAAAACAGAGTCAACCATCCTCCATATGTTACCACTGCCCCCTACCAACAGGAAGCCACTGTAGCACCGTGAATGTACTGGACCTGCTGCGTTTATTTCCTACAGACAAAAAACCCAATGTTCTGAAATAATCTAAAGTTTTGCCAGTTACAAAAAAACAACAACAAAAAAACAAAACCCTACAAATATTTTTACTAAAGATTGGATATATGCTGAAAGAAAAGAGTTAGTGACAGAGCTTGGATGCAAACAGGTGGCTGCAATTTAGTGCTCACAACTCTGTGGAAACTGTTGATTTTTTGAGAGAATGTTAGAAAGGTTAGAGAGTGCTGGCTGGAGTAAACTACTGCTGCTGCTTCAGAGCAAGGAAACAATGTTGCAACCCTCCTGCAGCTGGCCTGTCTTGCAGAGCAACTTCCACCCCATAACAAACAACCAGAAAAGGAGAAGTTCTCTTCTCATGCAAATTGTCAACCCCCTCCTCCAGACGCTAACAAGTTTCTGAGCTGTAAAAAAAAAAACAGAAAAGAAAAGAAAAAGAAAAATCAGAACCGCTTTCCAAAACTTTCAGGCTGCCTTTCCACTAATCAGCTGTCATCTCCCAACGAGAAGGAGCTGATGTTGCTGTGTAAACTGATGCAGCTCTGTTTTAAAAAGTAAACTGTGCGTTTAGGGAGCAATTCTCTTCGCTCAGTGAGCATGTCAACAAGTTTACACTCATGAAAAAGGTTGCAGCGTTGCAGATTGTTAATGGGGATTCTAAAAGGGCAAAGAGATGCAGAGTAAATTAAACAGCGAGTGCAGTATTTAACAGAGTTGCACTGCACGCTGAAGTCCTTACCGCTATGAGCGTGTTGTTCCTCTGTTCCGTGGAGGACGCAGAGTCCGGGTCCTGCTGCTGCTGCTGCTGCTTGATTTGGGGCTGCTTGCTGCCTCCACCGCCGACCGACTTCTTGGCCCTCTGCTCCAGGCTCCGCTGGTACAGGCTGACGGTGTCCCTGCGCTCCAGCTCCAGCTGCTCGGAGTGCGCTTGCTGGTACCTGTTCTCGCAGATTGTGTGGTGTCTCCGGCAGCCCTCTATCCGCTGCCTCAGCCTCTCCACTACCGTGCTGTGCTTAGGTATGCCCACCGCTCCGGCGGGCACCACGCTGCCGCTGGCCGGGTTCATGCTGTTGTTGATGCAGATACTGCCGTTGGGTCCGACAGCGGGGGAGGCGAAGTCCCCCATCACCGCGCCGAGGGGCTGCTATTTTGGAGGAACTTTTCTCCCAGTCAGGCTCTCCTCCGCCACCTCCTCTTGAGTCCTCCGGCCACCTCCACCTCTCTGTGTCCTCCCGGTCTGCGCGTGTCTTCCGGAGGGTGCGAGCGACAAGCAGCCGCCGAAGCGGCCGAACACCGCGAGGGTTTAAAGGGCTGCGAGCCACGGAGGAGTCGCGACCGACCGAGTCTCCGGCTCTAAACAAACACAAATACCACTCAACCTGAGTGAAACGTAAAACAAGCTCATAACTGCATTAAGCAATACAGCTGCTGCCACGCTGCTAACAAAAACAATAACACCAACTCCGGGGGTAAAAGCGATAAAGCGACAGTATAAAGGTTAGTCTCCGGTCAAATGTACACAGACCGTCCCGCAGAGGAGCCGCGGCGGCAGCAACGGTCCTGTCGCTGCTCTACACTGTTGTCCTTGGAGAAAAAGTTTTGCTGCCTAAACCGAACAGGCTCCGGAGTTTCCCAGTGAACTTGCATCTCATATGTTCCTGGTTTGAAAGAAATCCCGGTGAATAATATGGTGCCGAGTTAGTAAAAGAGCACAAGCGCCCTCGGTAGTCCGTTTGTGAGGCAACTAGAGTTTAACAGACGGCGCAAAACGCGGATATGAGAACCAGGGGCGGAAGTCTGCAGTCAGTGGCTCCAGGCTGCCACCATCAAATCAGGTCCGCTTCTTCACCATGCCAGCAGAGTGATATAGAGTTGAGTAAAAACCAGCGAGCGGCTGTGAGAAGCCGCGCTGATGGGCACCCCGAAAACCCGGAGTAGAGTAAAGGGGGAGAACCTCCTGAAGGACCGGGCTTCGGTCCCACCTACCACCGTTTCTGTTTATAGCAGGACCGGAGAGCTCAACGCACAGCAAACTGGGAAAATACACGCACAATGAAAGAGCAGACAATTGTTTAAAAAAATAGGAAATTACAACATGGAAAAACGATTTATATAAATAAATAGATACATTTTCTCTCAGATTTTAATGCCCGTTAGATTACTTTTTCAGTATAAAGGAAAATATATGTTTTAAATATTACATTTTCACAGTGGCAAAGCAAAAAGAAAAACAAAAATCCCGATAAAATTGATCTGAAAAACCTCAAGGTTGTTTAAAAAATACTGAAAAGAAAAAATATATCCCGGAAAAAATTTGCGAGTTTCTTTCTTTTTTTTCAACTCAGATTTTTAGCAAAATATAAAAAATAAAGAAAAGCATAGTAGGTATTATTATTATTATTATTATTATTATTATTATTATTATTATTATTATTATTAAATAGTGATAAAGATACCTCTATTTTGTCTTTACATTTGAATCTTAATAAGACTTTCATATGAATAAATAAATTATATTGTTAGAATAATATTTCACTTAAATAGATGCAAAATACAGATATACAATACATAGACGCACAGCGGTAATAATGAAACTAAAGATTATCAATAAATTAATCACATAAAAAGTCAAACTGTTTTGCATAACACAAAATAAATATAATAACAAATATAAATATATATACCAAAGCAATATAAATGCCAGAAAATTTGAATATAATCAGAAAAACAAAACACAAAGCTTCATTTTGAGAAAACATACTTGAAGGAATTTTGCTAAATAAAAACATGAAACAATGTCATAACTCATAAAGCACAATATATCAGGAAAAGACATCACACCCAGGTTACATTTTAAGTAACTGTGGATACAGAGATGCCAGGCAGGAGTTGCTGCATTTGTTTGGACTTTCTTTAGGAAGCTACATTTTAATTTACAAACTTATCTGCTTGTATTTATTCTGGTTCCTCTGGCAGAGATCTGACTCTGAGCACATTCTTGAAACAGAAGAACATTTTGTGTTTCTTTCTGAGGAAAACCTTTCAAAACCCAATTTGACAAAATATATATATATATATGTTCCTGCAGAACAAACAAAAAGACCACTTGAATGCTTGCAGATGGATGCTAATAACTCTATTTTTGCCTTCTTTTGCTATTACTTGTACAATTTCATTATTCGTAAATTCTATCTGACCCTTTTATCAATTTGGTCATCAACTAGACAGAGACGATGCTTTCTATTGGGATTTTTATTTTTAGCTCTTTCCATAGTTACAAAGTTCAAAAAATAATAGCTGCAGAGTGCATGAAATGCATCATTTCAATGACAAATCTCCATCAATATTGAGTCAGCTTCTGAGAATGTAGATGTCTTTAAAACAGAAAAATGAATAGCGAGATATTTTAAGAAAAGTTTTCTCATCTATACAGCGAAATATTGATGTGGCTCTTGAACCACAGCTGGAATGGTTTTAGTAGGAAAATTATCGTCTTCATTTATATTGACTGGTAATGACCGTCCTGGAGAGAGTAGCTACGTCAGTCAGTTTCTGCGCTTAATTGTTTGGATGTGTATTTGAGCGGTAATGTGTGAGTGTGCTTCCTGAAATCCCACAATCAGAGGAGTGTGTTGAAGATGTGCTCCTGTCCATCAGGTTGTTGTCTGAAGATACAATGGACTCATTCTGCACAATAACACCAGTCGAAATAAAAGTTACAGTGGGACAAACTAGTTTACATTAGAAAGCTCTTGCAACTCTTTTGGCGAGTGACGGAAAGTTATGAGAGTTTCAAAGATGTTGGTCTTGATTCTGTGAATGGATGAAGATCACAAAATTTACATCAGCATGAGAAACCATTTCTTAAGGCAACATTAGCGTTATGATTACTTATGGTTCAACACTTTGATTAACAAGAAATTTAAAAAAATTAAAACATCTTAAATCTAAAGAAATGTTTGAGGATTTTAAGATGACAACAACTAAAAAAATAATAATAATTCTTGAGCTTTATTCTGGCACAAGTGGCTTTTATTTACAGTGGTCAGACAGGAAATGGGCAGCAAGAGTTGGGAAGAAGACCCAACTTTGAGTATTGAATCCCAGACGGTTCCTGTGAGGACAAACAACCTACATATGTCTTCGTTCTACCACATACCACCACAACAATTCAACCGTTACGCAGACATTCCTCAATCCTGGAACTTTATGCAAGTTTGGACAAGGACAAAGTCATTGTGGAAAACCCTAAGTAGTTGGGTTTACAATTTGACATCACATAAGCAATGTTGAAGACATACCTAACATATTAGTTTGGACAGATGAAGACAAACTGGACTTTAAAAACAAAAATTGTGTGTTGTGGTTGTGGAAGAATAAGACACAGATATCACCATTGTATCATATGTTGTTACAATGGAAGCATTGTGCTGTGTGGATATTGTTCCTCAGCAGGTATAGGATCTTTCATCAGAGCTGATGGGAAGGTGGATGGAGTTAAGTTGAATAAACTCTTGGTAGAACCTGTAAGAGGGGACAACACATTTAGACGAAGTTCCTCTTCCACAGTGGTTTCAATACACATATATCCTTGTATTCGACTCACCCAATGTCTAGATATGAGCCTAAATAAATAGGAAAGACTTGAAAAATGATATTTACAGATAATCTCCATCAAACCTAAGATATTTTAAGCTGTTTTGCTAAGAAGAATGGACAAAGATTTCAGCTTCTATATGAGCAGTACTGATTGAGATGTAGACAAAACACTCATATCTGTAACTGCAATGAAAGCTTTATAAAACATTGGCTAAATAAAAATGCATATAATGGTTTTCGGATTCATTTTGTAAAAACAAACATAAAATCATGCACCACTTTCCTTATACCTTCAATGTGCATGTTACTTTCTCTCGGACTGTCCCAGTGAAACACGTGGTTGTACTGTGACAAAATATAGACAAGTTTTGGAAAGCGTTGTAAATGCAGTAGGCAGGCGCAAATTAGCAAAAGTCTAAGTAAATGTAAGAGTTGTGGCTTGATAATTTCTTTGAGCATTCCCATCAACACCAGAAGCATCACAGGTGTGCACACATGTTCTCATGCGCGCAACACAGACACTTCCCCCATGTTATGTCATGTCACAGAACGGCTCCCTCTCTCCCCCATTCATGACGTGCCTCTCTCTGTCATTTTTATTTTTATCTGCTGTGTCATGTGGGAGTTCTGAGCTCCATCCCCAACTGTTCAGGCCATATGTGCCCGCCTGTCTCTTTCTAGCCATCTCACCAACACACACGCGCACACACATGCTGCCATTCACCCGCTCACATACCGCACACTGACAGACATAAGCACAGCACACAGTCACTCTGTCTGCATGGCAATTAAACGCGAACAGCATGTGTCTGTGCTTCTTATTCATTTCATTTTTCTGCTTCAGAGCTTGAAGATTCTGGGAATCTCGGACGGACAAGTCAAGATAGCTACAAACGCAAATGGGCTTTCTGATCTTTGTACTGTTAGAGTACAAATGGCGTCTGCCGGGTGCTTAACATCTCTGATGGGACGGATGACATCTTGGCAATCAAAAATGTTTCTTCGAGTCCGCCTACAGTGTGCTTGAGTCAAGCTTTTCCAATAAGAAAACTCCCAATGTGACATGGTTAGAGTCATCACAAAATGTATGCACTTGAATTCAAATATTTTATTTTCTTACAAAAAAACAACAACAAAAAAAAACACCAACAGTCCCATTTACCACTCTGTTAAAACCAGACAAAAAGTTACCAGGATGCCACCAAAATATTCCACTGTCAACTCTAACTGGTATTAAAAGGAAAATGGGGAGTGAATGCAAGTGACAGCAAATCAGTCACAAACTGGTAGGCCTCCAAGCTTTATATGAACTTCAGAAAAGCTTAGAAATTGGTGCAGGGAAAAGTTTTAAGCAATGGGTTTCCAAAGCGACGCAGCTGCGTCCAAGACTTAAATCACCAAATGCAAAGTGTTGGATGCAGGAGGGTAAAGCTCACAGCCTCTGGCCTCTAAATCAGGGCAGACAGGTTCTCACTGGTGATTAACAAAGCTTCTCTACATGACAATCCAACGGACAAGTCTGGATTTGGCAGCTTTTAGGAGAACGGCCCTTCCCTGAATGCATTGTGCTGAATGTAAATTTGGCTTCAGAGAGGACCATGCTGTGGGATTGCCAGGCCTAACCTGCTAGTCCAAATGAAAGGAAATTTTTTGGTTTTAAGATATTTTGGATAATGCTCCCAGCTTTGTCTAGGGGGGCAGCACAGGGATGGTCCCTTCTTGTACAAACATGACTTGTCAATTGTGGTCAAAATTATGTCCATAAACACATGGATGAGCAGGTTTAGTGTTGAAGAACTTGCAGAGCGAAGAATACTGAGCTAAGCCTGATTAAACATTTTTGTGATGAATCAGAGTGGAGACTGTGAGCCAGGCCTTCTTGTCCAACATCGGTGTTTGACCTCACCAATGGTCTTCTGGAAAGAATGGGGAAAATCCCATAAACACACTTTGAAAAATCTTCTACTCACAAACTGTCCACTTTACAAAACAAATAGAAAGCTGAAGGATGTGCACTTCTTTTAAGGCGTGAAACCCAAGCCCTGTTCTGATACAACCGTCTCCATGTTTTCTGGATCAATTTTTATTGCTTAGAGTCACTTCTTATATTTTCAGACTCCCCTTACAGCAGCAATGCAGCCTTTTTTACACACCAGAGTGGCCAATAAATGCTCTTCGGTGACCAGGTGAAACGTGTTGACATGGAATGGGTGGGGTGGGGGGCTGATGTTGAACTACCATCGTTACATCTCTAATCCATGTAAAGAGTTTGTCACAAAGCTGTAAAGGCCACGGGGGAGAGGAAAAGCTGCGATCTTTTGTTATGATAGAAGAGACCCGTCAACTGAACAATGTTTGGATGTTTCAGTGAAAATCTGTTTCCTCTGAAAGGTTTAGTAAACCCCCCAGCGCTGCTTTGCAGGCAAGAGTTGTGATCAGCATTGGAGGAGTTTGATTAAAAATATTAGATCGGTTCTGTTTTCTTTCTTTAAACATCAACTATTCAGTCCAATTGATGACATGAAATAAGTGTCAATAGCAGAATTGGTAGAGATTATTACACATTTTCTTATAGGTGCAGATATTCATGTCTCCTGCACTTTTCTTACACGGGTGTATGGGATTTATAACAGTGAAACATTGCAGCAACAAAGAAATAATCAGTTGGGATGGATGAGAAAATGAGCTAAGCAGTGTGGGTGAGAGTCATGGAAAACTGCTTTAGAGTTTTCCAAAACTTTCAGTAATTTTGTCTTCGTTTGGAACAAATTGAAGACCAAATTCAAAAATGTCTGACAAATATTTGACCCTGGATGGACTTATCGCTGAAACTTCCTCTTGTGCTACCCTGTGCACCAAAATCCCTGCTTAACATCAAGCAGCAAAGTCTACAAGCAGTGTGATAACAAAGGAGGAGAAAAAAACGGCTGTGCATGTGTGTGAGTGTGTGTGCGTGTGTGTGCGTGTGTGTGTGGTTGTAACTGGTATTCTTGTGTTGCTGGCCAGTCTGGACGGCTTAGTGCTTTAGGAATGAATGGAATGTTATTTTACACACTCAACTCTGGTTTTAAAGCGAGATGGTCCGTCCTATTTGGTTTTCAGCTCTGACCTTGTGAGAACGACGTGCAGGGATTTTTTTTTTCAAGCGGGGGAGTGTCCAGCTGCATTTTCAGTCTGAAACAGCTATTGTTCAGCTAAAATATGGGTTGCCTCCATTAAAGAAAAAAACACACACAAAAAAAAACACCTCCAGTTTCAGCTTTCTGCTCTCCGCTCTGGTTAGATTCAGTGAATATAACAGCGTGTAAAGGAGAAATGCATGTAAAATGTGACATTTGTTGTTAGATTGAGGAACAGAGTTGTGTTTAGAAAGCCGGAGTGTTTATTGAGACATGGCCTAAGCTGTTTTCACTCGATCTGCCGGAGCACGCACACACACGAGACACAACAGATCATTTGTTGTTCAGTCTTGAACAGGGGAAAAGACATAATTCTTTTCTTTTGTCACTGTCTTGCCGGTTTGTCTGCTCACGACTTTGAGTGTGGGTGGTAAAGAATGAGTTTACACAAAGGACATGCACACGTGTGGAGACAAACAGACAGGCTCACGGTTGGGAAGCGAGGACTGGAAGGAAGTGTTGGGTCTGCGTTTCTGTTGCATCACAAACCAATCAAGGACATGCAGACCAAACAAACCCAGGCAGGAGAAATATGTTTAACCTCATTTGAACGTTTCCTCCCACACAGACACCACATAGCTCCCCCTCCTACATTTTTATTTCTTCCTCTGAGGCGGCCACGTCAACTTTTGCAGCTTTTTTGACATTCAGGATGCACCGTCCGCCCTGAGGACTACCCTTAGACATGCTTGGTGATGCCCGGAGGCAGAATGGGGTTCTCCTTGGACCCTTTGCCTTTCTGGAGTTCCCACTCCTCCTGGAAGCAGAAGGAAAGACAGAAACAGTCCCCTGTCTGTCTTTCTTCCTCACTGGAGAGGTTGCTGGGCTGTTGCACCAGACCGTCTGCTCTTAAATTTTTAATGTACACAGCGCTGCCTCCGAGAGTGAGATAAAGAGAGAGAGAATCGGGGTGCCTGATATATTGATGAGCTACAGGGAGAGTAGAGAATTGCATGAAAGGAGGGAGGATGGCTCGAAATTGGTGGATAAAAGGACAAAGGAGAGATACCTCACTTAGGTGCACAAGGATGCTCAACCACAATCCAGATGTTTTCTTTAAAACATCTGAGAAAAACATTAAGCAACCCTTAGTTGTTCAAGCGATCTGTCCCCATAAACATTTCTTGTCATTTCCATTTTTTTTTTTTTTTCAAACTTAACTGTTTCAGTTAATCCATCTACCTCGCTTGTCCTTGCAGGATTACTGGGAGGGATGGTCCAGTGGTCATTGGGCAAGAGGCAGAGTGAGCAAGTATTAAGTAAATCTTTATTTATATTGCACCTTTCAAGCTGGAATATCATGAAGTCCTTCACATGGGCCAACACTGCATTAAAAGTAAGTGAATTATGGCACAGGTCACCGGTCCATCACAGAGCTTCAGTCTGTGAAGCAGAATTTAATTTTAGACAAAGTCAAAATGCACAGGCTGCCAAGGTAATTCACCTTAGTTTTCCCAAATATTTGCTTTCATTTCAGTTGTCATAAAAGCAAAATCTGCCTGTTTTTACAATTATTTCACACATATTTGAGTTTCATAGGTGTCATTAGAAGTTCAAAGCACCTGTGATCAAAGTTTGTGACAATTCAAAAAAAAAAAAAAATGCAGTCTGTTGCTGTGTGGGCTGTTTCAGTAGATATTGTTAACGCCGGCCACGGATGGATTGTAAAGGTGCGGGATAATCACCACTCCAGGAGGGAATAATGTTGATCTTCTTTTAATGAAGATAACCGAACCGGAGTACCACTGGATAGTTTACGTGCTCTAACGCCGATGCAGACGAACTTTACACGTCCACACCAGAGTCAGCGAGCATCCAGCGAGCACTCAAAAACTCAATGTTTTTGAGTGACTGCTAGTCACTCAAAGGGTGCGTTCACACTGCAGCCTGAAGTGACTCAATTCCGATTTTTTGGCAATTCCGATTTTTTTTGCCAGGGCCGTTCATACTGCCAGTAAATGCGACCTGTATACGTTCTGCAGTGTAAACGGGCAAACGACCTGAAAGTGTCCCGCATGCGCAGTAGAGGGCGCAATAGCGTCAGCATTCTAAGTGTTCTGCCAACCGCCATAAAAAGAAGAAGTGCTCAGTGTTTGCGGAAGTAAACATGGAGGCTAACGGTGGAGCTTAGTTTACATATTTGAAGTTGTTATCCGGCCGGAGCAGCATATTAACAACTTAATCCTTATATAATCCGTCATGGTTGTTGTTTTTCTTCCCACTTGCGCGTATCAGGACGCAGAATAGTGAGATTTGTTGAGAAACAGTGACGTTCAGTTCGGATGAATGCGACCTGGACGTTAGGTCGCATTTGAATCGGATACGTATCGGATATGGGTCAGATTCGAAAAAGAATCCGACCTGTACTGTTCACACTGCCATGAAAAGATCGGATACAGGTCGCATTACGTCAAAAAAAAATCGGAATTGTGTCACTTCAGGCTGCAGTGTGAACGCACCCAAAAACATTCCCTCCAGAACACACATGCAGCATGCTGCATGCAGAATTCCGTTAAGGAAGTAAATGAACAGTAACGCACTTAAACTCAGATCAGCCTAGTCAGTATGTGAAATAATGCAGAGATAAGCAGATGCATACAAGTACTACACTATGGAGGGTTTATGTTTATTTATGTTTTTTTTATGTATGTCATGACTTAGGATACATTTTGTAACTGTTTTCCTAATCTGTAAGCTAATTTGTATGTAAACACACACTGTGCAGCAACGTTTTGGTTTGTTGAACTTTTGCAAGCCGATAATTAAAAGCCTCTAAAATGGTGCAACATTTTTTCCAGAATCATGGGACAACTTCTAAGTTGATTATTTATGGGAAGAGAAGCTGTGACTTAGGGGTAAATAACCTGTTTCTGACTGAAATATATCTGCCACTGCACGACTTCTCCCAAAGAGGATCTCCTGTGCGTTGGGACAGATCTTCTTATGACTTTTTCTTTCCAATGCATCTATGCATCTCCTCTAAAGTTAACTAACATGTGGTCAGTGTTCACTAATGTTCTTATCACTGAGTTCTTCTTGTATTGTAGTGATACTACAATTTAATTACATTATTTCCTAAAAAGGCGTTAGAGTAATTGAATACAAATGCATGCCACACTTCAAAGCTTTTACATGAAGCACATTTTTTACTTTCTGCTTGACAATGACTTGCTGTGTTTTGTCCGTGTTCAACAAGCAGCCCTGATAAAATCCGATGTTGGTGGGTCTAATGTGTAAAATGCAAAATAAATTTAAGGGCGATGAACTGCTTTGCAACAGACTAATCAAACTAACTGCTTAACCAAATCCATATTTTGACTTTTAAATTTGCCAGGTAGTGCATAAGCTAAAGAGTGAAAAAATCTTTCCCCTGCGCTGGTAGTTAGACTTATATGTGCTGCAATGGCTTCAGTTTTTTTTTTTTTTTTAAACAGGCATGTTATTGCTAGTCACTCTTACAGCACAAATCACCCCTGTGTTTACTCTTCCTGCACAGAGCTGAAACAGTCTGAAATGACTGCCTGGATCAGAAGAGGTGGCCACCATAGTCACCATGGAGGTCGGAGAGGAGGAGGCAGAGCGTTTCGTTTTCTGCAGAGTCAGCTGTTTCAGAGCAGCTGTAAGTAGGATAAGCTGTAGAAAATTTATGTTTTATTTTTCTTAAAGATAGTTGCAATTATGAAGTTTGATCATGTAACACTGGACTGCTGAGGCAGATGAAGAAACATAACAAAGAGTCCGAGATAACTGGGCAAAATCAGGTATCACAGAAGAGACCTCACCGCAGGAACCAACAAACAATGATGGCAGATCACACTCTACTAATGAGACATTGAAGAAACTGGGATGGTGAGAGACTCTAACTTCAGATTTTCTGTTGAGAGTAGTAAAATGTGGAGTAGTACGCACTAAGGAGCTGTTAGACAAAGATGAGATGAACCAGGAGGAGCAAGAAGCAGAGCAAAGACATGACACAGCACAAAATACACCACAATACATACATAATATGCAACATACTGACCATTAAAAAATATCTCAGCAGAGACAATGTGTACAGTGACTTTCAAAAGTATTCTTGACCCTTCGTAAAAATCTGGTAATATTACTAACACAAACTTCAATAGATTTAGAGTTATGTTATGTGACAAACCTACACAAAGTAGAGCAAGACGGTGCAGATGATCAGAAAAGCAGCAAAGATGTCAATGGCTGAGATCCACATTTCAGGTAAGACAATCAAGCCTTCCCTGGGTTTTCCCTTCTTTCACTTGGATTTCCTCTGATAGAATTTCAACCGGGACAATCAGCAAACAGAAGGAGACGTTATGAACTATGACGTCAATTTTCTGCGCTGTTTTACAATTGTAGTCCGCCTCTAGTTTTGGCAGTGGCAGCGGCAGGAAGTGAGTGAAGCCGCTCAGACCACGTTGGTCACGCTTCCAAATGTTGATTTAGCATTAACAGCCTCCTTGTTCGACTCTGCACTTCTCTGTTTGCAGTGGAGGATGGTTGTTTACAGCCCAGGCAATTTACAGTAATCTTTATAGCATCAAACTGCTGCATTAGTTATATCACAGACAAATGTTAGCGATCGGGTAACATTTTAAACTTCAACACAATTCCAGGAAACAATTCTTTCTCAATAACCGAGAGCCCAGACCCTCTGTAGGACGCAAATAACGTAGAACGGCGAACTGGTTTTCACCAGGCTAAAGACAATCTGTCGACAGGATGAAGAACGGCACACACAAAATAAAACAGGAAGAAAACGGCAAATTATGAATCTTTCAAACTAAATTTGGTTCAGTTAGATCAATAAAAACAAATCAAAAGACAATGTCAAGTCTAACATCCACAGAGTTTGACACAAATGAAAAACCAAGATTTTCTGATTTTTGTTGGCTAAAAAGAATGATTTGGAAAAACAGTTTAGATAAAAATATCAGAGAGACAAAGGTGGGATGCCGTACTAACCAAATACAAAGCCACAAAATAAACACACACTTACATGAGCATACCATCGTCACAAAGGATGCTGGGTAAATATGCTAATGAAGGCATAATGAGATGCACATGTCCTCCGCCATTAAGCGACATCTTGTTTCTCTTCAGAATATGTTAATTTCCAAAGTGCTAAAGGGTGAACATGCACAAGTCCACACAAATAGGTATTTTTGACATCTTCTGCTTATCGTGAGCATGTAAAGACCCTGTGCACAAAAGCACACATACACCCCGCTCACAGCACTGCATCAACATGACTCACAACATGACTCTGAGTAGACATATACCCCCACAAACATCAGCAAAGACTTCTGCTAATAAAAACCTATGGCACTTTTACATACTGGACTGATTTAGTGATGGATCTGCTGGAAAACAATGGAGATTATAGGATGACAAATAAGAACAACACAAATACGAATAGAGCTTTGTCAGACAAATCAGAAAGATCCACACAGACAAATTGAATTACCGGGATGCTAAATGTTGAAAGTCAATGATGAACATAATTCATTGTCAATAATGTGGTGTCACATAGTCCAATTCTGTTTTAGCTCAATGTTATTTACAGGCAGTCCCACATTTCACTCAAATACTCTCTGACAAATACAAAGCCGCCAAGATGCCCAGGATGGCATCTTGTCCTTACCCCACAAGATGCCGCCCTGGGTGGTTGCCCAGGCAACTACGCATACACTTTCATATCAATTAGCTACAGCCTGCTGTGGTTCACGTGATTTCATTTTAGTGATGACATATTGTGGTCAGTGTTGTCATAACTGATGTTAAATATCCATGTGTCCAAATGTGTTAGCAAAACATACGTAAAGGTCTCCTTTCTGCTTATATGGAGCCAGTAGCAGACGCCAGCTTATGATGGTTCTACACTTATTAAGAAACAACAACAAGAAAATACCAAAGTAAAGGAGCTTCTTGTCGTGAACTGATGAAGAATGACTGCAGATAAATGTAACCTGATTTTGACCCTTGAAAGAGAAAGAATCTTGACTTTGGTTCTGAAATGAAAACCATTCCCAGCGAAAAAGTTATTTCAGGATTAACCGCTTGCTCCAATAAAGACCGAATACCCTGTAACGTTTCCACATTTAAATAACTGGGGTTTCAGACGTAAGTGCTGATGTGCAACAGTGTGACAGACTGGCTTCTGAATTTAGAATTTAATATATGTTTTGACTTCTTGACAGCAGCGAGACATGTCCTCGCAGGTCAGCTGGAGAAACAGACTGACTGATGTCAACAATACGACCACACACTGACTCACTCATCAGTCACAGAAAATCCTTTAATAGCTGTTATTCCACGTTTTCTTGTCATGTCATTATTACACAAGGCAAAGAGAACAATTAAGTAGGGCTGTTGTTTCTGCAAAAACAGAAAAACAAAAAGTGGCTCTTTCATTATCAAGACCTCTTTACTTGAGAGGGAATCTTAAGTCGCAGCGGCTGTGATTACGATGCGTGAGAAAGGTTTCTTACAGTTCCACTCGATATTAATGAAAAACCCTGTTGCCGTGTTGTAAGACAATGTTGGAAACACTCTTATGTGGATTCAGCTCAATTTAGAGAAAAAGCAAAACGAGGAAGAATGAAAACATCCCCACAAAATTTGAATGGAGTGGCAAACGTTTATAAAGTTGACATATATACAGCACATGCACTCACGTTTGACCCAGATATTTACATTCACTCAATATGGCAACTCATAGCCCGTCATTAAATCTGACTAAACTTTTCCTATCCCAGTAAGGATATCCTACAAAAACTTACTTGACCACATGTTGATTCAGCATTCTCATGCATTTATGCATTTTAATTTATTAAACAGATGAACGTAGCGCCTTCAGGCATCTAGAAATTAAAACCATTGACGGAACCAGACTGAAAGAGATCCACATTTCTGTGATATTTTGGCTGATTTCATCTGAAAGACTTTCAGTCATCAAAAAACTTTTCATAGACGGATTTTTTTTAGGAGCAAAACTTTAGTAGAGCAGACTGACAACTGCATTTAAACCCAGACAAGCTATCCATCGACTGATTCAACGCTTTAGAAGATAGCTCTTAAAAAATATGCCCATTTCTTGGTACCACCCACCCTGTCATGACTTGTTGATGGCAAAGAAGCTTTCCACCCACTAAGAGAGTCATCTCTTAAAAAAATCTAGACGGTTATATGTCAAAAAGGAAGGAGATCCAAATAACTTATGCAGTCATATAATCAGTTGGACTGTTTATGAAGACACTGGTAGATCCACAACCCAAATTAAAACCCTTACTGGCTGTAACCCCAAACCATAGAGTATCTGTGAGAAAGAAATAATCTTTAAGGGCCACAAACATCCTCATTTCAGCGTTGCAAGGGAACACCAAAGATGGGACACTTTCGTGCCAGAAAGAAAAACATCCACGAAAGATCGTGCCCTCGGTTTCAAACCGCAGCTGGCTATGTTGAGATGTTGCAACTTGCAACTACTGAGAGATGCTGCTGTTTACTGAAAATATTTATGGAAGAACAGCAAAGCAGATTTCCTAAAAAGTCAGTTTAAACTAGAGAAGCCTTCCATGACGCCCCCCCCAACAGGAAACCCCCCCGGGACGCCAAAAAAAAAAAAACAAAAACAAAAAAAAAAATATCTTTGAAGTGATCAGAAAG
>NW_006799950.1:3906056-3948826 GCF_000485575.1 Poecilia formosa
TATATATATATATTATTTATTTATTTTTTACTTCTTGCCATCAACATTCAGTCAGCTGATGAACAGTCTGTCTGAGTTTAAATGCTGTTTTCAGTACATTACCCACACTGTTTGTTTTGGCTGCTGCTCCTGCTTCTTCTGTTTGCGTTTTAAAGCTCAGCTTGAGATCTGCTTACGAGCCAAAAACATGTAACTTCTTCCCTTACCTTATGATTGTGTGACCAGAAGTATCTTGTATCCAGGCTAAATCTAGCTGAGAAATCTGGGGTAAGCCTTAAAAATAAGACGACTGTAATTCATTTAGAAGATGGCCAAAGGTGCTGTAGATGAAACAATAATCTATGTTTTACGACGTGCTGATTGCCCTTTCGTAATGGCCTGAAAATCTGCATTTTGTGCGTGTTGTTCTCTTCAAAATGACATTAATTGTTAGGATTAACTTGGACTACTTCCACCATCTCTGTTCAGCCATTTCTTAACCTACCAGGAGTCAACACTGCCCTGTTTAGCTGCTCCAGGTCAAAGGTCAAACTGTATGAACCGAACACACTTACAGTATGATACAGTAAACAAAGATAAGCAGGAACTGGACTGCAGCAGTTGTTACAGTTACACCAAACCAAACAATGTGTGACATTTGTTTGCCTTTTCCCCCTCACTATTACAGTGCACTGTATATGTGAGGTTGGATTAATTGACAACTTGACCAACTTTTAAGCCATAAATAGAACACATTAATTGTTAAACATTAATAGGATGCTTCTACTTCCAAACTTTTATTCTTCTCTTCCAGTCAACATTGCACAATACTGGAGCGAGTATGAAGACGTTAACTTGTGGATGGGTTCGTCAAAGTTCTGTCCTCTGCTCGGAGAGCTTAGCTTGGTGCTGCGGCGGACAGTCGGTGGAGCAGGTGAGACTGGCGAGCCGAAAGCGCCGCTCTGTGATTTCAGAAAGCGGGAAGAGACCGTGTGTTTTCCGGAGCCGGTTTGTGTGTGGTGTTTCATCTGCTCCTGTAGAGTAAATGAACGCGAGCCGAGTCTGAAGCAGGAAGAGAGGAAAGAGGAGGGAGAAAATGGAGGGTAGATACACTCTGCCGCCTCTACTGGCCACCTGCAAACCCTGAAGTGGATAGATGGATGGATGGATGGATGGATGGATGGATGGACGGACGGATGGACGGACGGACGGACGGATGGACGGACTGTAACAAGACGCCAGGACAGAAGAAATATATAACTGACCAAAAACTTTTTCATAAATTACATTTGGTCTTTCCACAGGTTGTTTTTTTTTTTGTTGTTGTTGTTGGTTTTGTTTTTCTCTTGTGTTTCAACTGGTTTGTTGGTTGGATGGTGCAGCCAGTGTGTTCTTCTCCTTGCTTGTGTGTCTGTTTTGTATGATTATTGATGGGTGGCATCATCCAGATCTGTGTGAAGAGGGAGCCAAGGAGAAGAGATTGTTCGTTCCCTTTCTGTCTCCACTCCCCTGTGATAGTCCACAGACCAGATGCCCACTTTGGCATCGACTCGCTGCCAGCGTTATGTTAGGCACAGGGTGGGGAGGGAAGGGAAGGGGGCGTACAAACACACATGCACGTGCAGACACATTAGCGCACTGAGAGCAGAAGAGGCTGCAAAGGGGCACTCGTCCATCTGCCCGTCTCCGCTGCAGAGAGAGAGCACATCAGCATGTTTGTGTCTTCTGCAGGATGCTCAGCGTTGAGTGTGAGTTTTTGTCTGGAAATCTGTTTGCTGTGACGAAGCCTTGCAGAAATGCAAATAAAAGGCTTCCTCTGGTTTTTTAGCACATCAACTCTGATGATGTTTAGACATCTTGGTTTGCAACTCTTACCTCAGTTTTGAGTTAAAAACCCAAAAAGGCATAATGGACGAATAAAAAAAACAAAAAAAAAACATCGCACTTAAGAAGTACACACATAAGGTTAACAATGAACTATTTCTAAGAAAAGAAACAACAATAAACATTTCCAGTTCTGATTCTGGAAACAGAATGTGTTTGTTTGCTTCGTTAAACCTGAGCAAACCAAAGCATGAACTTGAATCTTGTTGGGTCCGCCCATGAAGGACCAAACATCTTTTCTTTCATTTTGTCGCTCTTAAATGTTTCAGACTATCAAATAAATTGTAGCACCAGAGAAAGATAGAAAGAAAAAGCAGCTATCTGGGTAATTTGGATCATGTTTGTCCTTAACTGACTTTTTCAAATTTTACTTTAAATAGTTACTTTTCGAACGAATCAGCCTGCTTCTGTTACAGATGTTTGCACACGAGGGATTGTTGTGAATCCTCTCTCCAGAAACACGATGGAGTTTGTCTCTCTCCTGCAATATTCAGAGTTAACCAGCAGGGCAAATGTCGCTCCCACAGACCTACTGCAGTCATCTACTGCTCTACTCCTCAGCGTTCGGCTTAAAAAAGCTTAAACAAAGCTAAATCACCGGCAGGCAACCCCTTCCCGCCCCATCCTGTGAGCTGCAGACTGTTTACATGTCAGTCACTAAAAGCACTCTTAATGTCAAGTTTAAGTACACGTTTATGAGTATGTTTCACATGAGCCTTCTGGAGTTTAATCTTTGACCCTTGGTATTTTTCCTGCAGATTGTCTCTTGTGGAGCTTCAGGCGTTGCCATGACAGCTGTGTAACCTGAGCCGCCAGTCAGGTAGGACAGGTAACCAAGCTCGTACGGACGACTGGAGCAGCAGGTGCGTGAGCAGGCAGGGCAAAAGTGAAAGAAAACAGGAGGAAAGAGGGAGCTAGAAACCTGGAAACAGTGACGGTAATGAAGGATTGTGACAGATAAAAAAACAAAAAAAAACAACTGTCCAAGCTGGAGGACGACAAAGAGACTCTGGACATGGATGATGGGACGTTTACTACCATCTCTCTGGCAGACGACTCAGGTACAGGAGTTGTTTTTAATCTCTAAAGATCTCTTAAAGAGACCAGATCCTTCCTCCTGAACCGGTTTCAAATTCAGCTCGATTTTGTTTGTTTTTTGCATAGAAAATTCACAGTGAGTGATTCACGAGTGTGACATAACTGTCCACATTTGAATAAACTAACAATTGTCCTACATTCAGCTCACTACACACCTGATAGACGGGACAAAGGGCCGTGAGCCAGATGGTGTGGCTGTGTGGGTGTGCTCTGACAGGAACAGGACGAAGGCGCAGCTCTTAACAATACTTCGTCCAGTTCAACTTTCTCATCTAAAGACTCTCTCCACTCCTAAATATCAGATCACACCACAGATTTGAGCTGGAAATTAATAAATGTGACTACGTTAGAAATGGGCACATGAATCTTTATAGGCATTTTGTCCTACTGTCGGACACCTAATGAGACCAAAACTTGCCAGAATCATTTTTTAAGAGTTGTTTTGTACGGTTCTGCCCGATTCACAACATTTGACTTAAATGAGAAAACATCAGAGGAAGCACTTGAGGACGACGCTTGAAACACGCTGCTTCCTTGTGTGACGTAAAAAAAAAAAATCAAGACAAAGTGGGTAAAATATCAAGAAGTTTGTTCATTAAACAGACTATCCAAAGTGTTTCACAGGACGCCGACGTACAGCTAAAGGACAACAAAATCCTTTAATGTTTTGCTTAAAAGACAGCTTCATATGTTGGATATTAGGATTTAATACAAGAAAAAAATATGAATCACTCATCAGTAATAATGAGGCAAACAGTGTTGATGTAAGCAAACATATTTTGAGTTCTGATTTAAATGAGGCAGCAGTTTCCGCATATCCCTGGTTTTCAGGGAGTTTGTTCTAGAGCTAAAGAGGATTAACAACTAAAAACGTCTTCACCTTGTTTCGTTCTGGTCCTGGGAACAGTGGGCACACAGGTCTCTGAAGACCTGAGGGGTCAACATGGTTTGAATTTGACCTGCAACTTAGAAACGGATTTTAACCCAAAAGCATTTAGTGCTTTAAAGACCAAACCAGGAATTGTCACATATATCTAAATATCTTTTGGCAAACAAGGTTCTAGTACGATGAGTTAGAAATGCTGTAATGTTATCCATCTTGCTATAGTTGGTCAGGACTGCCACAGCAGCAAGAACAGAATTAGTTTCATAAGTCTGGTTAATAATTTATGTTAATGATCTTTACTGCTCAACACACAAGTCCATAGACCTTACAATGTGTGTACATTGTATAATTGCATGCAATTTAGATGAAAATAAATAGATTTTCTGATCGTATGAAATGTATTACTAAGCAGTACTGCACAATATCAATCTGCACAATATTCATATCTCAAATGACAGATTGGAGAGCAGTTATTGTTGGACAATAATCCAAGTGCTGTGAATGCAATTGAACAATGTCTCATGAGAACAGAAGCTCACATTGGGTGTAATGCTGTTGCCCAAAATGGTAAAGGTCACCTTATGGAAACATAAATGAGAAAGAGAGGAAAGAAAAAATATGCATGTACTGCAACTGATTTTGTCATCGTTATATTTACCATTATATCGTCGTCACAAGATGTTCTAATATTGTACAGCCCTAATTGTATACGATGTCTTTATTAGGCTACTAACTAATCTGATCAAAGAATGGTGAAGTTCTCTTTGATTTTTCTGTTTTTCTTAAGAAAGGCTAAAATGTTTTTGACAAAAGCACCACCAGACCGCATAAAAGCGAAATGTATATTTCAGTAATGCAGAGAACGAGCGAACCAGCAGAAGAAATAATACTTCTGGAATAAAAGGTATCAGATAAATGCCTCAAACGTCCTGCCATACTGCTGTTGCCTCACTTATTCCGGTAGCTCTAACTACAGGCCGCAGCCAGGGGCTGCTCTCCTCATTGCTTGAGACTTGTTGGTTTGCCTATTTCTGTGAGCTGCTGGTGTTGCGCCCCCTTTCGGTAGATGTTATTACACACAAGGTTCATTTTTTATGTATATATAAGCTGTCGTCATCCTCCTCATCATCAACGCGGTAGAGTAACATCATAGAGTAATTCGGCTAAGCGAAAAGGTGGTTCTTTTTTACTGTAGGTGAGTAAATAGCATCTCTGTTTCCTACAACTATGAGGAAAAAACTCTTACGTAGCTGTTTAAATTGGATTATATGAAGCTAAAAGTAGCCACCAGCAGAAAACAACTCAAAAACAGTTCGGAGGCTTGTTTCTAACACCCAATGCTCAAATTATTGATCGGAGAGTCTCTTCCAAATGCGAGTTTGAAAACACGGTTTATGTTCCGCGGGCCTCGCCTCACATTTACTCTGCATTTGATGCTGGAAGTGGTTAGCATGGCTAGTCGCTAAGCTAATTAGCTAAAAGAGCTAACTTACAGAAACCTATTATCGGACAGACACTATAGCTTTGGCTTGATTAGCCTAAAATTACGACGCCTTTAGGTTTCGTGGTGACTATTTGCTGTTCTTAAATGTAGCTATTTCGCACAAATTCTCTACTGTATATACGCAATCCTGGTTTATTAAATCGTGACTTCAGTGGTGAAATGAATCGTGTTCGCAGAAAGCAGACAGGGATTCACCACTGACATCCAGGGCGCGGTGTCTTTACCCATCATCATTCGACCAGAGCCACCTTAACTCTGGTTTCTGAGCGCTCATAGCATTTTTAGTACCTACTGTAACTTCGAATTTAACCCGTTCCTCCTTTTATACAACTTTTCTAATTCACACTGTCCGGTCGCAATCTCTTTATTCATTTACTGTATTACAGAAAAAAAAATGTTTACTGCCTTTTTCATATGTGTTTTGTTTCTGGAGAGACATTTTTCAAAGCAGTCTGATTCGTACATTTCCCAACTTTTTGATGGTCTTTAAGTGAACGTCTTTGCTACACCTTTAATTCAGTCTCTGTAGCCAATCGTATGAATTATTCAATCATAGATGGTGACTTACATTACATATCTGAAGACAGTACGCGCTGGTGGTCAATTCTTATTTTATGAACAAAGCTGAAGTTGGTTTCTGATTCCACCTTATTTTTCACTACCTTCAGCGTATTTAATATACTCTAGTTCAAAAGCTACAACACACAGACTCTTCAAACCTGGATTGGAGTATTCTGCTCTAATAGCAGAATATTTAAAACCATGTTTGTGATTTGTGAAACTTCACTAAAGATTACTATTCACACTTGTTCAATGCAGTTATTTTTTTCTAATTCAAAACCACTATTAATCCCAAAGGGAAATTAAATATCAGTGTAACTCATTAATTCTTGAGTTATTGTAGATGTTGATGGCTGTTGGAAGGAAATGTCTTCTACAGAGATCTGTACAGCACTGAATCCAGTATCGAAGAAAACTCACCCATCAGTCAACAACTGTAGACCTGTAACCCTGACATTCCACAACATGAATGTCAGGGTTCTGGAAAGAATCCTGTTGGCCCACCTGAATAAGCAGACAAGGATATATCAAGACCCCCTGCAGTTTGCTTATTACAGTGGAATTGGAGTTGATGATGCCACGATACAGGAATTTGAGGTAGTTTCTTTTCCGTACCAATGTATGTGGACACACAAAGCTATTGAAATACTAATTTGGAATCAGATTGTTGTATAGACGTGAGGCAAGTCGTTCCAGATTCTGTGATTTTTAAATTGATACCAAACATGGGGAGAAAAATGTTCCTCCCAGACAAATGTTATCCATCTTCCGCTAACCTTTAACCGACAACCAATTTTTATCCAAGTTTTGCTTGAGAATCATCTTGTTGCTTCTGTCATCATTGGCATTTTGCACTAAACCAAGTGAGTAAAAGGGGAAAAATTGTGAAATCACTTAAAGATTCAGTTTGAAATGACTTCTTTGCTTAATTGCCTGTTAATGTTTGGACAAAATACTGGCTCATCACCAGTAATTTTATGCCTACATGACTCAATGGTTGGCATTGAGGGGATTAAGCAATAAGTAACATTCAAATGAATTAAAAATCAATGAAAGCCCATTTATACCGAAGGAAAAACCTTAAGAAAATTAAGGAAATTTTGTTCAAGACTTTAAATGATCCAGTTCTTTTTATTGCTTTCCTCCGTTATACCACCGCAATGTGTTTTATATTTCCTTCATTTCCGTCACACCGTCACGTTTAATCAGCAGTTTGTTGGTAGCCATCCTGATCTCTGCCTTCTTTCCTTAGCCGACAGAGGACCTGCAGCCCTGTATCCTAAACAGGAGGACGAGCTTTTCATCATGAACTGCGACATAGATGGTACGTCTTACGCCATGTTTTTGCATTAGATAGAATTATTATATGTGCTGTACGTTTAATTGTAACACTATAAATTTGTGTTTCAGGAGACCTGGAGAACCAGGCTGAGATGGAGGAGAAGACGAGGTTGATAAACCAGGTTTTGGAGCTGCAGCACACACTGGAAGGTAGATGAAAGCTTCCACTCTACATTTTAATGACAGGAAGTTTTACCTATCCCAGATGGGAACTCGTCACATTTATTAAGAGATGCTACAAAGCCCCAACCAACCAGAACACTGTAAAATAAACTGTTTGCTGTTGGATACGAGTGCACCCAATCTATCAAACCAGCATAAAGGGCAAGTTTGTTCAGTACACCAGCTGAGAGGTCACTGCAGCTCCTCCAGAATTACCATGTTGTTTACAGAACAGCTGCATGAGATTAAACTCCACATTAGCTTTTACGTGTTTGTATTTCTTTCAGTTGTTCTCCTTGGTTAGTCTAGCACATACGATACATTAATTTGTAACAACAAAAGTGAAAAACATTAAGGTATCGGTAGTTTTCAGAAACTTGTCGCAGGATCTCCGGGGTGTCCGAACAAACTTTTAAGTCTGATTATCATGTTTCAGATCTATCGGCTCGAGTCGACGCGGTCAAAGAGGAGAACCTGAAGTTGAAGTCGGAGAATCAGGTCCTCGGTCAGTACATCGAGAACCTCATGTCGGCCTCCAGCGTCTTCCAGACCACCGACACCAAGAGCAAGCGGAAGTGAGGCGGAGTGGAGCAGAAGGTGGCTTCCCTGGGGACACGGAGCGGAGGGGGTTGGAGATCCCCGTAACCATTTACCTGAGTCAGAACTTAGCAAATGTAAATATGAAAATAACGTCTGTAAAATACTTTTCTTTGTGTTTTTTTTTTTTTTTGAACCCACCAACATTGGGACATTTTGTTGTGCCTCAATTTAAACTTGGTGTTCTAAAATGAGTTTAACATCAAACATGTTACCGTGAACCTTATTATCAGCGTTAATCTAATTTATTTTTGTATATTCTGTTGTTGGACAGCTGGATCTGGTACTTCAGTTGGCCTTGAATCTCATGATGCTCAACTGTTTTTCTCTACTTGCAGCTGATTCGCTGACCAGTGTTATGCAGAAGGAAAAATGTGTAATAATGGCATGTTTGAGCAATATCTTAAGTATTAACATATATAAAGAAATGTCCCTAAATTTACCAGTAAACCGGATAAAACTGAGGGAGTTTGCAGAGCTTGGTGACAATAAGGAAAGCACAGAGGCTAAAAGCTAAACCATCAATTATGTTTTCATTGCTACTAAAAATTTTGTTTAGTTATTCAAGATGGAAATGCAACCGAGATTCGATTCCTTGTTCCTCTAATAGTGATGGAGGGAACATAACAGGTCAAGCAACACGATGATCAGGGAAGACAGAGATACTTTCAGAGCAGCAGCAAGACGAGCTGAGAGTGGTATTGATCCGATCAGTTTAGCCTGGGATGTATTGCCTGCTAGGAGACGGGCGCTAAAACTCATCTTCAGTGCGCAGCGGCAGACAGGGCGTGTCCGAGCCATCAAAGGAAAGGGGAGTCGAAAAGATTAACGTGATTGAAAACTGGATTTTAATGCTGCTTCAAAATTGTGCGTGGACACGGTGCTGTACAAAAACAGCTTCTGTTCCGTCACATTTTAATGTATTCTAATAGGATTGTATGTGATAGACCAAAGTAGAGGACAACAGCCGTTATTTATCGGAAGGAAATAAATATTGAGAATCCTGAACTGTTGCGAGAAAGAAGCTCTAGTTTTACTTTCATGATTGGTTCCGTGAGATCATCCTGATTTACAGTGGTGTGCAGAGATGTTTTGGGGGGTAAGGTGCTCACATGGCACTGTAGTGTGAGATTTTAATACAGGCAAAGATACAAATATATGGGGAAATATAGGCTTTTAAATCCAGAAAATGCTACCTTGGGCTTTACACTAAGGAAATCAAAACGACTATTTCAGAAGGGCACTTTGTTTGGTTCAGAGAAAGGAGGGCAGGTGCTCTAGCGCCACCTATTGTCCATTTGTGCACATCTGACTTGCATTTTGTATTTAGTCCTCCTCCTTTGAGTCAATGCTTAGGATTTTGGAGCATGCCTGTCCACAACTTGGCACAGCTAGAGGCTTTTTGCCCATATTTTCAAAATGGCTCCAAACTGATGGGACGGAGTGCGTCTGTGATCACTGGGTTTTAAGTGATCATAGACTTAAAACCCAGTCTTCACCCCCTTAGAGTTAAGGGAGTGAAGACAAACGCTTGCCATGTTTTTCAGATGTGTAACATTTTGTAAACCATGTACTGTTTTCTTTCATGTCCAACTTTGCGTCAGTTTATCAAACCAAATGCTGATTTGGTTTGATGAACCAAATCAGGTTTGTAAGAGTCAAAGTTCAAAAGGGGTTGGGGGTATAAATACTCGTGGAATGGTACGTTGTGGCTTTTCAAGGTTATTTTTATACTTTAAGCAGTTATGTGTCATGCTGGCATGCTAATTTCCTCCTTTTTACACACTAGCTAGTCATGTCTTGTGTCCACATTTGCCTTTTAAATGTTTTTTTTTTTTGTTTAATAAAATCTCACAGTTATCACTCCAAGTCTTATCACCTGCACAGACCTACTACAGTAAAATAAAAATATTCCCCAAAACAGACGCAATGCATCCGATTTTATTTTGTATTAAATAAGTTTTATTTCCAAGAGCAAATGTACAAGTTGCAAACAAATGTAAACAGGGGTTAAGTGCCAACATGTGGCTGGAGGGTGAACTACAAAAGCTTTAGACGGCGATAAAAAAAACAACACAAAGATCGATGCATCTCTTAGATCTAATTACCAGCTCGAAGAGGAAAGCACTGCTGCAATGTTTTTTTTCTTCATTTTATTTCCTGCCAAGGCAAAGAAATAATGCTACTTTAGCTGCAAGCATCGACTTTGTCAGTTTTCTATTTTCAATTTAAATATTTCACAGACCTCTGCTCACAGTAAGCACATCAGTGGCACATATTTGTGGAAAGTTGCCTCAAGCCTTAAAACACTTTAATATTAAAACCTTTATTCATACCGGTGAGAAACAGTCAAGTCGAAACCAATAAATAAAACAGCGGAGCTAATTTTCAACTCAACACTAATAAAATAAATAAAGTAACAGATGCTCATTACAAACTAAAATGTAGATTAGCAATGCATTTCATCTGGAATCTTTTAACCGAGCTGAGTTGAATCCGTTAACCTTTGCTCTCAGCTCAGTTTCAAACATTTTTAAAACAAGAACTTCCTCTTCAAACTTTTCCCCTCAATTCAAGGATTTATGTGAATAACCTCAGAGAGGGCCCCTGCGATAAAGAAAAAAAAAAAAAAACAGTGATCAGCACTGTTGGGGCTCTGCTGCTTTCATAAACCGATGGTTTATGAAGAGAGAGAGAGTGAAAACAGAGGTGGAAGACGCCGACTTTTTGACGACTTCTGGAACAGAATAAGGTTGTGTAGGAGAGGGAGAGGGGGGGGGGAGAAAAATATTTAAAAAACTATCAATGGAAGCTAGAAGTTGGTGGAGGAAGAAACGCGTGACCTCCGGGAAGCTCGTCCGACTGAGCGGACGGGAGGAAGGAGAGCCGCTGGACGGGGTGCGTGGGTCTGTGAGGCTGCAAACCTGGGCAGAGTGGGGCAGGTGGAGCTGAGACACAGATGGGGCAGCCGGGTGACTGCAGGCTACCGTCGGGGTTGGAGGAAACGCCGTGCTGCTCCGCTCAGGGAGGAGGGAGCAGCTACAACAGAGAAGACCCCTTTCGCCTCCTCCCCCCCCGTCGAGGAGAAGAGACAGCAGACGCTGGGCTCGCCTCAGTCTTTCCGTACCCTCCTCTTTCTGACGGCTTGTTTGTGGCTCTCTTCAGCGACGTCGCCTCCATCTTTCTGCTGAATGATTTGACAAAAGAGAAGCTGCGGTTGACAAATGAGTCGCTTTCAGTGAACCCAGTGGAAACCGAAGGACGAGTTTTGTCTTCACTGTGGATCATCCACAGGTAATCTACACTTTTCTCAGTCCTTATTGGTCTAGCTGTAATAGGAGTGCTGAAACTGCGAAGCTCAGATGTTCGCAGGGCTGAAATGCTCGATCGGATTGAAATAGTCGTCAACTGCATTTAGAAATCGATTCGTCTTCAACTGGAGCAAAGACTCAAAAAAAGGCCATTTGCTAAAAAACATGGAGCAGTAATTTAAGATAAAAACACCTGCCTGCATATATGTTTTCCCCAGATTCACAAATGGAATTCTATATTATTGCATATTAAGCACTAAATTGTTTAACTTTATCTTAAAAAAGGAATTACATTATTTATTTGCATCTTCTAACGTATTTCTATTATTGTGTAAAAAATGTCCTTGCTTACGGAAAGATTTACCACAAACAGAGCATGAGACTCTCACCTCATCTTCTAATGTTCTTTCTGGAGTTTTGTTTTCCTCCGATTCTTCTTCCTCTTCCTCCTCCATCTCTTCTTCTTCGTTATCAGCCCCCACTTGATTGTCTCCCTGTCCGTCACTCTCCTGCCTCTCCCCTTCGTCTTGTGCTTTAAAAAGAAAAGCGACGGTGATGATGAGGGTGAAGGACAACGCCGCAGTTGAAGTTGGAACACCGACAGATAATAGTCACACCTGCTGCCGGTTCTCCAGCTCCAGCTTCCTTCTCTTCCTCATCTGCTTCTCCTTCCTCTTCCTCCTCTTCTTCCTCTTCTATGTGAGACTGCGGTTGATCGACCCGTCTGTACACGTAGTCGTCCACTGGTTTCTGGAAATGATAACAGCCGAGTCAAGCAGGACCTGTGAGATGGAGTCGTGTCGGTAAAGATCAGGAGGTTCTTGCCACCTTCGGCCAGCAGAAGAGCACCGCCAGTCCGACGGGCAGACCGACTGTCAGGACGTAGATTATCCAAAGCCAGGGTCTCTCCTCCGCTGCCATCATCAGCTGAGAAAATATCCCTGGCTGTTAGGATTAAAAACAAGAGACCGGAGATGAGCCTCGCAGAAGCAGGACAGCACACGATCGGCCCAACCGTCCCCCACTGACCTCGTTGGCGCTGGCCACCAGTTTCTTCAGCCCCCAGCTGTCTGAGGCCCAGCGGTCGGCCACCTCCTTGTGAGACGTGATGATGAAGTTGTCGAAGTAAATGTCTGAGGTCATGGACCACAGCTCCAGCCCCAAAGCCTTAAACGAAGTCATCCTGAACGGCTGCAGGTCCTCGAAATATTCCGGGTTCATCATTTTGCGCGGCTTCCAGACTCCCTGCAGGGCGGACGTGGTTTCATGACAGGAACGTCGCAAAAACACAGACGGTTCACGAGAAGGGTTCCCGTTACCTGATAGTTGGGGTTGTCAATCAGAGGGGCTTTCCACTTGCCCTTATACTGAGGGTTGTTGATCATCGGCCGCTTCCACTCGCCGCAGCCAGGAGCCGTCTCACAGGATGGGTTAGGAACCTGCGGGGCCTCCCACTCCCCGTCCATCTCCTCGTCCCTGCCCCACCATCCAACCAGCAAACAGCAATCAGACCAACACATCACTCCGCTTTATTGAACACACATTGTTGGTGCCGGTCGGTTCAAGGACCCACCAGTCCTCTGGTTTCTCTGCATTCGGGTCAGAAACGAACTCTGGCTCATCATCCAGCCAACCTTCTGGCTTCAAGGCATCAGGATCCTCAATCTTTGCAGGAGCATCCTCGTCCCTGGAGGTGAAAGAGAAATGCAATAGCAGATTTTATTTGAGGCTCAGAACGTCCAGAGTGTTTTAGAGACCTTTTATAATCACTGCTTTAAAGATGATGTGTAGAAAGGTTTATGGCTGAATCATTTCTCTCGCTTGTTAAAGAATGAACTGTTTGGGTTCCAGAAATGTTTACCTCTTGACATAAAAACTTCTTGTCCTCTGGGCTCTTTTACTTTGACTCTTGTTTTTATGTTAGATGATGAGGTTCAACTTTTTTATCTCTTAAGACTTTTACATGAATATTTCATTAGCTGGTCCAGGAGGTCTGGTGACCAGGATCTGATGGCTGAACACCGTCCAGGGCTGGAAGCTAAATGTGTTTTCATTAATAGAACCGTGGACTCCGTTTCCAAACAAGAAAAACTATTTATGAAAAAAATATGTTCCGTAACTTTTTGTATGTAGTGTTGGTTGACTTATTTCTTAAATTTGTCTAAGCACTTTTTTGATTTATGTCTGAAAGGTTTTATATAAATCTACTTTTATTGATTTTTTTTCTTAGTTTTTTAAAGATCTTCAACTTTAATTATGTGACATAATTTGACCTACTGCAAATGGGTTCAACAACATTCGGGAAACAAAAAAAAAAATCCAAGTTTTTCTTAGCTGTTAATGTAAAATTGTAAAAGAAATGCAAAGATCTGTCAAGGAACTGTTTTAATCTTTGTGTAATTTTTAATAAATTAAACCGATCTGTATTCTGGATGCAGTTTTGTGGTTGTGTATTGTATCAGGGTTTGTTTTTATAGCAGCATTTGAGTTAAAAAATATTAATCGTGGCCAGAACATTTGGTGAAACTTCTGCCTGTTGATATTAGAGACAAAAATGAATCACCAGTCATCAGGCTTCACAGCCTCGGGGTCAGGGATCTTGGCCCTCTCGTCCCAGTCGTCCGGCTTGGAGTCATTTGGATCGTCGATCTCTTTTGGCGGGTTGACAGGAGGCACCATGTCGTACAGCAGGTTGCCACGGCTCACGCTCGACTGATCGATGAACATCTCGTAGCTATTGTCTGGGTTCAGGACTGAAAGCAGACAAAAGTAAGGAGAGCGCACACACACACGCGCACACACACACACAAAAAACTCCACAAAGGATCAAAAAACTTAAACGCAGCTCGTCAATCAGCCACGCACCCAGAGTGTAGAGGTGAGTCTTCTTGTCGGTGTAGAACTTCTTCAGGTCCACGTCGGCCCTCTTG
Organism: Poecilia formosa; assembly: GCF_000485575.1. Classification (NCBI taxonomy): domain Eukaryota; kingdom Metazoa; phylum Chordata; class Actinopteri; order Cyprinodontiformes; family Poeciliidae; genus Poecilia; species Poecilia formosa. Next base: position 3,920,310 of record NW_006799950.1, read on the forward strand.
GCGTGTTTCTCCTCCATGTCTTTGTTCAGGGGGTTTTTGTGGCGGAAGATGAAGTGCAGTTTGTAGTCTTCTCCACATTTGTCAGGTCCAAACATGATGGTGTAGGGTGTACGATCATGAAACTGTTCCTGCATGCGAAGACAAGAAGGAAATCAATACGATCAATAACTTTACTGATTTGGCAACATTTCACTGAAACCACAAAATCAACAGTTAGGTTGATGCTACTTGCTCCCTTTTGTCCTAACAAAAAAGAAGAAGAAAAAAAAAACGTAAATGGAGACGGTTGTGTCGTCACTTGCTACTTAATGTTACTGCAGATTGCTGCAAAACATAAGCCTGAAACCTCATATGAAGAACATTTCCCAGAACTTAATAAGTGCACCAATTAGAAAAAAATATCAGCAAAGATCTTGCATCAGTTACAGCACATTATTCTGCTAATTTACTACAATGCAAGTAATCTCCTGGGGAATGTCAGACAACCAACAACCCAGCAGCTGCCTAACACATCCCACAGACCTCAGTTAGCAACACAAGGGTTAAAATACGTGAGAAAACAATTAGAAGAAGACAGAAAAAGCATGGCATGGTTAGACAGATGCAAAATGTTTTGTTTTTTTAATGAATAAATAAAATGGCATCTTAAAAGTTGCATATGAACAAATGTTTCACACTAATATTTTCTGGCCAGATGAGACTAAAAATGCGACTAAAAAACCCAAAGATGGAAAAAGACACAGTCTGACTCTGTGGAAATATTGAAATCTTGGGTGGCCGTTATGTTAAGAAATATATCCAATATGAACTGCAAGCCAGAAGGCATAGAAAATGAAAGTTTCTAAAACAGTAATGCATAAACTTTAAGGAATATAAAACACAAATACCAACCAGACTGAGACTGCCAGAGTCAGACAGCAGCTTGATGTACGCTCCACCACAGTCAATCCCATCTTGGAAATTCACCTCATACCTGTAATTTAAAAGAAAAACAAAACTCAACTCTAACATTTATGGGGTTTTTTTTCATTAGAACTTGCATCTTGTTCTCATGTGAACTCACTGGACAACCAGAGGTTCATCCTGGAAGACAAAGGGTTTGTCCAGCATGGCTGCTATGGCGTGGTGTTTGGCCCGGGACTTGAGCACCAGGCCTTGGTCTCCGGGAACCTTGTTCTCCTTTAGTGGCTCCACCATCCACTTTCCTGCAGACAGAGAGGAGAGGACAAATAAAATTTAATCATAAATAAAAATGGCTTAGACTGTCCTAAATGTTTAAATGGCTTTGAAAGTTCTGGATCTGTGGTGTATAAGAATAAAACACAGTAGGATTAGCAGATAAAGGGTTACAAACCATCATATTTGGCGATTTCATCATCTGCATCCTCCTTCGTTGTTTTTGATGGCTGCCATCTGCCCAGATCAACATCCAAAAACATCTTTCAGGTATGGAAAACCGTACAGGCCCCAGCTAACAGTGAGGGCCAATCTACCAGAGTTGCCATTAAAACCTAATTTTACCTGTCCAGTGATCCATCGTCAAAGGTTTCTGCAAAGTACACATCTCCGGTGGCAACGGGAGTCTTGTATGTTACCTGGATTATAATGTCATGATTTAAGACCAAAGGTTTAAAATCCAGACATGCACTTAACGTTGGATCTGTTCCCGACCTGGAAGGTGACATTGGTGTCAGTTTCAGACTTCTCATCTCCATCTTTATCCTCATCAAACTGCTCTTCGTCCGTCACCATCGCCTCCTCCTCTTCGTCGTCCGCCATCAGAACCTGCATTTCCTCCTCGTCGAGGCGCATGTCGCCATCTCTGTCCAGAACGTCCGCCTCGGAAGGCTCGTCGCTGGACACCACGGCCGCCACAGCCAGCGAGGACAGGAACAGCAGCCGCCACACCCAGCCTCCACCTAATTTCATCTGAGGCGGACAGGAGGAGAGCAGAACGGTTGGAGGGGAGGGAGAAGAGGAAAGATGAAGGTGAACGACTTCTCAATTGTCTGACCAATTGAGAGGTGGGACACTTTTCCCCACTGTAAAATTCAAACACTTTTCAAGCATTTTCGAACTTTTCCAGCATTACATCTTGGAGTTAAAGGCAATACAAATGAACTAAAATAAAAGACGGTTTCAACTCAATGTTATACGATGTCATATATTACTGTTATTAATAATGTCTTCCACATGGTATGGCACTGCCAAGATAAACTAAAGTATAGCAAAATTGTATGTTTTCAAATGTTTCTCTCACACACACCCTACACACCTGACTGGTCCAAAAACAAAACACTAATTTAAAAAAAATAAAATAAAAATCCTTCAAATTTGATAACATACACAATGATCCTTTATTTCAATTAAACAGACCAATAAGTCATTGAGCCATTCGGAATAATAAATATTCAAAAATGAAATAAAATAAAATAAATGTTCTCGCCAGGCTTTCTGGCATTTAGCAAGTTGTGATAATTTGGTAATTCTAACTAACCAAAAACAACAAAAGTTTAGTCTGACTTAACGGTGAGAACGAGTTTATTAAGCACTTTCCAAACCTTGAAAACAAGTATTTGTAATTCAAGCATTTTCAAGGATTTCAAGCACCTGTACAAACCCTGAACAGGGTGGAACAAAGGGGCTGGAGATGTGGGATGATTAATGACAGATTTTATTTGTGGAGAGGTGTTCATGTCGTGTCGGTGATAAAAATAGAGAACAAAAGTACATAAAATGATGGAAGAGTGAGTGGATGAGACACAGAGGTCAAGTCTCATATCTTTACAATGCACCTTAATTATTACTTTGAAAGATCCATACAAGAGTCAACGCTTCTGTAAAAAGCTGACAACAAGCTAAAGAACTAAACTCTCTAAGATACAATAAAAAAAATAAAAAAAATCTGTGGCCATCTGCAGTTTACCTCATCTAGACTTCTGATTTCATGACTGTATAACTGCAGAGCTACATGCATTGAAACACAATCAGAAGAATCTGCTCAATATTGCCTCCGAGAGACCTATAATAACATATCGGTAGCTTCATCTGGATCAGCTCAGCCTGGCTCTGTTTTGTTGTGGAGCAGGAAATTAAAATCCTCTCTGTAGATGCAGGCAAAAAGCTCCATGCTTCCCCTGATATACCATATTTTTCACTGTGATGCTTATCTGTTTTTTTTTTTTCCACAAATGAGGAGCCTGTTGGGAACTCACCTCCATCAGGCTCAGTTTCATATTCTCAGAGGTTCATAAAAACCATGGAAACCCCAAGGGTGAGACAGGATTTTATGTGACTAGAATGTATGTGAATAGGGAATAAAGAAAAAAAAATATTCATAACTGTAAAATTAAACTTGAGTTCAGGATAAACTGAAGAAAAATTGAGAGTTGGAAAAGACGTGATGATTTAGGTCTTGGTATTTTCCTGACATGTAGAGATCAACCGATATGACAAGCTGTTCTTAACATTTAAATATCAAATTGGGGATACACTCATTATATCCTGTTTTCCATTCACAAATTATTTCTTCTCATGCAAAATTCGGTTGTTGTTGATTTTTTTTTAGGTTTTCAAACTACATTTCAAAATTCTTTCTGTACATATTGGCAAACTAAGGCTTTACTATATTTACATTAAAATGTGTGATAGCTTTTTATCTAAAACAGAAAAACAGCATTCATTCTCATTGTAATCAAAAACACAGACAAATATGCAATCTTGTTATACTCTCTGAAAAGCATGACAACTGTTTTTTTTTCCTTTTCTTTTGTACAAGTTTGAGGTTTTATAGTGAAGCATAAAGTGGCTTAAACAGAAAAAAACAAATGGGAAACGGCTGTACTGGAAATTTGACCAAAAACAGTCAATAGCAGAAAAAAAGTTTGAAAGTCTAGAAAAAACATAAAAACTACAAGACAAAATATAAAGTCAAAGGAGATGATTTAAGACTTTTGTTTAGACCTGAATCTGAAATATCATGCATAAAATCTGCACTGATTTAATTTAGGTTATCAATTTAATCAGATGATCTACAGGTGTTTAAACCTTATGGAGTACAAAAAAGACAGATCATCCTTCCAGCTGATTTTACTAGAACAATCCAAACATCTGTCCGATGTCGCTGATGATAAACAGTCGTCCATTTTTATTCGTTCGTTATAAAACGCTTTGCAAATTTCTTTTACAGTTAACAGCACCACTGGCAGCGATAAAACACAGATAACAGAACGTGGCTGTGGAGCCAACATGGCGGCCACAGAGGACCGCAGTGGCCCAAACGGTTTTAGGATGAGCGGCTGTCCGCAGCACCTGCTCCGCTGCCTGATGCTAACAGCGCGGAGCGCCACTCACAGACAGCAGACCTTAGCAAAACATGGGCTTAGCAGATCAAACTAATGAGCTCAGACAGGCAGCAACATAATCAAACACGCGCTGGCGCTCGCTGCGATATTTTAATTCGAAGCAAAACGGGTATGTTTTTGCACTAAAAAAATTGAATGAATAGTAGCTACTAGCTGGCTAACTTAGCATTAATGTCGCATTATAAGGGACGTAGAGGCTCATTCAGACCAAACACTTACCTTATGAGGTGTTGTAACCGCAGAGAGGGAAAAAAAATCTTTGAAGTCTGCCTCTACGTGTCAGAATCTTGTGCCGTTATCCTGCTTCAGGTTTGGCGAAGAACAGTTACGGGGGAAAGAAGATATCTGAGGGAGCGTGAGTGACAGCTTGGTCCGAATAACGGTGATGCCAGGCTAACTGAAGTGATGCGTTCATGGACAAGCGAAACAGCGCTTGTTGATAGTAAGCGCCCCAAAGCTAAATTATTATCACACCAAAAGAGCAAAAAGCTCGGTGTTTGGTAGCATTTTTTTTTTGCTACACTTTTTTCTGTGGACGTACACATCCTTGGTCTATCCCTTGAATTTAGATGCTTCTTTTATGTGTAATGATTTAGTAAGCGTCAAGTTACATAAATAAAATCCTCTGGAAAACTGTAAGGTCAGGGACCGTACAGAAATGTGAATATGAGTAGAATAAAATAAGCTTACTTGGTGTCTTTAGTTTTTAATCTAGGCTTTATCGTGATTAAATTTTCTCCCAAAAATAAAAACCTTTTGCCCTGCATTTCGAGAGAAATCTATTGTAGAGCTTGGACGTCCCACGTTTCCTGCTTACATTGAAAGCAGCATATGTCGTAAAATGAAATCAGCTTTATTTGGGGTTTGGATTAGTGAATGTGGCCTATGTTCCGCTCAGTACTCAGTTGAATACTCAGTTGGAAGTGCTACACTAACGCCAAGGATCAAACGTTTTAGTTCAGTTGATATATTTTGTGTTTAGTCTGTCTAGCATTAGTGCCGTAAGTCGTGCTTTCTCGCGCATGCTCGCAACGTGTAAACACAGACGGCATGGTTCCCTAGAAGTGATATAAAAGAATATACCAGAGAAACCGTCAGCATGAAGGATACACCACTGTCCAACTGTGAGCGGGACTTTATACTGAAGGCCATCGAGGAGAAAAAGGTGTTTATTGTAATCCTTTTATTTTGTCTATCCACGAAGCCAGAAAACAGTATGACCGTAATTTTCCGCCATCATTTTGCAACTGGCGCAGGAATCAAATTGAAAAACATCCAGATTGTGGTATCATTTCCTCACATGTTTTATGCTGAAGTGAGGAGGACACATACGTGTATTTAGTTGAGTGGTTTGTGAGAATGGCAGAGTAGGTCATTTTTGACTTACAATCTCAAAAAGTAAAGTAGTTATTAACTACTTTGGTGAAATAGTAAAAAAAATTTTACCCTAACTAGAATATAATTTTTCAGGAATAGTAGGCAGTATGTGCTCTTGGTGTTTTCTGAAGATAGGATGGTGTCGGGGAGTCTTACCACTAAAACAAACATCGAAACTATCCGTGCATATTGATTTCCATTTGTATATCCTTAAGTCCCCTTGTCAAGAAATTTCCTTTCTTATTTGTCTCGCTCACTAAATATGATATTTTAGGAAGGTGAGAAGACATACAACAGGAGTAAACTGTTCTGCCCAAAAAGAGGCTTTTATTTAGTTTTGGATTGAAGGTTATAAATATACACAGTAGTGTTTGGTCTATAATTTATTGTAACAATACATCTTGACAGCAAGCCTCATACTGTCTGGAATTTGTTTAAACGGTATGTCAGTGGTATTTTGGTAAGAAAAATACCAGCGACCCAGAATAGATACCAGCGCTATAACACGTACAATTTAATTTCCCTGCTGTCTCTTCCTCCAGCGCCTGGATGGGCGACAGACGTATGATTACAGGAAAATAAAAATCACTTTTGGGACTGACTATGGATGCTGCTTTGTGGATCTGGGACAAACCAGGTGAGTGTGTGTGGTCAGTACTAGAACCAGGAACCAAAGCAAACCAGTTTGAGCTCAGGAAAATGCGTAGGCCCGATACTAACGTGTGATCTGTTTGGTCCAGTCTTTCCCACTGTCTTTGTAGCCAATCCATCATGGTGGACCTCAGCTAATAATAATCTTGTAACATTCAGGATGCCTATTACTGTATCAATTCCAGCTTGATTCCTTTTGCTCTTGTTGGAAACTATGGTTACCCTCTGTTTACAATAATCAAATCACGTATGTTTTCTCTTACACTTCTTTTGTACAGCTAAAATAATCTTTTCTATATTTTCTTCAAGTTTAATATTCCCCCGTTTGTCACTGCAACTGGAAAGTGTTTCCTTTATGTGGTTCTGTGTTTACGTTACAAAGAAGATTAGATTTCTGCCTCTGGATGTGCCAAGCTGGCAGAGACACACCCCAGCAGACTTTTCAGCTATAATTTCAGCAAAAGGTGGTTTTACACACTATTGACTTGGTTTGTGATTGAGTTATGTGACTCTGCTTCTCAGGGTCATGGCCCAGGTGTCATGTGAACTGGTGGTGCCAAAGGAAAGTCGTCCGAACGAGGGAATCATGTTCTTCAACCTGGAGCTGTCGCCGATGGCCTCCCCGGCTTTTGAGCAGGGAAGGTGAGGCCAGCCCGAGGATTCCGCTTCCTCTGCGAACAGATTGGGCTCGCGGCGTAGCTTTTTCATCCCCTCTTGTTTACCCTCTGCGTTCCATTACGCCTTAACGAGTTTAGTCGGCCTGCTGGAGCAGAAAATCATTTGTGGGATTTTGTCCTCCCTGCAGACAGTCGGAGCTGTCGGTGAAGCTGAACAGACAGCTGGAGAGATGCCTGAGGAACTCCAAGTGCATTGATACAGAGTCCCTGTGTGTGGTGTCTGGAGAAAAGGTGATGCACACGGCGAGACACACACACTCTTCCTAAGCTGAAGCACAACACTTGCAATTAAACTGCTCACATCACATATTTTGGTGAAACTTCATACATTTTTAGACTCCAGACTATTTCATGTTTATTTTTAGAGAACCTTACTAGTTTGCGGCTATTTTCATATTCACTTCGCTCACTTGACAGCCCGGTTATTGACACCTTTGATAAAAATGTACTAAAAACCAACTGGAACAATTTTCCATAGACCGAGACACAGATGGACATCATCTTCTGCTAAAGACAAGTTTCCCAACTTGTATGAATACAGAACACCATGAACTCTTTGGAATTGCGTGAGAGATACATAAACATTTAGAGAATGTAGAGCGCACTAGAGGTTGTGCAAAGCAGTATAAGTAAAGACCCCCTCGCTCTGTCTTCTCCAACTGTGTGAAATGTTAAAGCAGACATTAAATGAGCCTTCTTTAAACTTTAAATTCTGAATGGCAATATTCAAGTTTACCCACAAGGTGGCACTGTCTCCATAGTGTGTTTTTTGAAACCTTGAAAGCAGTGATGACCACAGCTGGGTCCCAAGGGCTTTTGTGCTAAGTGTTTTAGGCGTCACTCTGTGTTAACACACCTGAGTCAAACAGTTGGTTTGTTACAAGGGCACATCAAAAGCCCTTGATGTCCGACTCTTAAAGACTGGACGTTGGACACGCCACAACATGTGACGCTGTATGCTTTGTATGCCCAGTTGTGCGCAGTCACAGACCGCCTGGCCGGGCGGATCTGTTAAAATGTTTGACCCGAGCCCCTACACAGGGCCTGCGAAACGACTGGAAAGAGCCGTGTTTTCTGTGTGACCATGATTTTAAGGTGTGGCAGATCAGAGTAGACGTTCACACGCTGAACAACGACGGGAACCTGATGGATGCCGCCAGCGTGGCCGCCATCGGCGCTCTGTGCCACTTCAGACGACCCGATGTCAGCATCCAGGGAGAGGAGGTCACGGTGGTGAGTCAGCCGGGTCCATCGAGGAGAGGCTTTATAGTCGGATGTCGTCATCGCAGCGGTTTTTTTTTCTTTTTTTTTCTTCCTGTCTACAGTACAGTCCAGAGGAGAGAGACCCCATCCCTCTGAGTATCTACCACATGCCCATCAGCGTCAGCTTCGCCTTCTTCCAGCAGGGGTGAGGACTCACTTTTTGTGTCCATTTCTGTATTTAGAATATCAGAAATAAATCCATACACAGTTAGCTTGCTGCTTCAGAGAGATGCGCCAAAATGCTGATTTGTACTAATTAATAATAATAATCAAATTTACTATGGATTTGAAGTTTACATCAGCAGTTTTTATGTTTCAGAAAGTGCATGTTTTTTTTTTTTTTGTTTTTTTTTAGTCTCAATTGAATTATGTGGTTTTTTTTGTTGTTGTTTATGGCAAATTCATTTCCAAGTAACTTAAATTATAAACTTTAGCTAAAAACAAAGTTTGGTTCCGCACATTAACCTGATGATTAAATACTTATTACGTCAGCGTATATGTTCACATTGTAAAGCATTGAATTTGGAAAACATAAACGAGGAAAAAATACAACGTAGAAACTTTTCCCCCACAGATTAAAAATCAATTTAAAAAAAATCTTATTCTGGTTAAATAGTAAAACATTAAACAAAAGCTCCCCCTTTTCTTATAGAATCTGTTAAACTTTGTTGAGATTTTTATATTAGAATGAAACACACATATTTTCCAGCTGGAAATAATTCTAAACATTCTCCACCTATATGCAATGTTTAGTGATTTTCACAGATTGCTGCTAAAGCGACTATTATTCATGTGTAATAACTGATCTTTCTGAGGGTGTTGCAGCCTTATTACATAACACATAGAAGTCAAATTGGAGTCCCGCCGTGTGAATGCTGTCCTCTCTGCAGAACCTTCCTGCTGGTCGACCCGTGTGAGCGGGAGGAGCGAGTGATGGACGGCCTGCTGATGATCGCCATGAACAAGCACAGAGAGATCTGCTCCATTCAGTCCAGCGGAGGCATCATGCTGCTGAAAGAGCAGGCGAGCAGACGAGAACGCTGCCGTTCTCCCAGTCTGAACTTTTGTCGTTTACGTTTAATGCTTCGAAGGGTTTGCTCAGTGCTCATCCAGCCATTTTCATTCGAGATTGTTAAGAAAGCTATCAAATTAAGTAGAAAAGCTGTGACGATTTCTGCATCATATTCCTGTGTTTGCATTGATTTTACATGTTGTTTTAATTTTTTTTTTTTTTTTTTTCCTCTTGCTGAAGGTGATGAGATGCAGTAAAATAGCCAGCGTCAAGGTGTCTGAGATCACGGAGCTCATCAACAAAGCTCTGCTAAACGACAAAACTGCCAGGTGAGCTGTTGGGGTTGGGATATATTTAGTCTGAGAGCCGTGGACTCCAGTTAGGTGTTGGAATAAATTACTAGATTTTCCTTTGGTTTCAACAGGAACAAATGTTAAACACATGCAAACAATAAATTAAATCCATATGTATTGAGGGGTTGCTCTGAATGTTACTTCAATATTTCTTTAAGCTAGCATCGTAATTCACAGATGTAACACAACAAAGAAAAGTACAAGTAATTTAGAAATTCTTTCAATTGTTGATTTATTACTTTGTGATTACTTTGCATATTTTGTCAAATGAAGTGTTTTATACGACGTGGACTCGACTCACAGCTTGTGTATCTTGACTTTGGATTTGACTTGAGACAGAGGTAGTAGAAAGACCTGAAACTTGCATGTGATTTGCAAAACGGTGACTTGGTCCCAGCTCTGAAAAGTCCTTGGAGGCTATTGTGTCAGTGTCTTTGTCTTTTTTGTAATTCCCCAGGAAAGCAGGTGGGCGGTGCGGTTTTGCGGAGTCCATCCCTCAGGAGCGAATCACGGCTCTGAAAACGGACCAGACAGCCGTGGAGATGACCGATGTCGGTGAAACAGCCAGTAGCATTGTCCAGACAGCAGAAGCCCCACCTCAAACGTATCCTGAGCTGATCTTAAATAAGTACAAAGGGAGAATGAGAGTCGTATGTATTTTTTTAGTTAGCTTCTTTAACCCCATTCATCAGGGTGCCATCCCCGTCGGTGCCAGTCCCAGGGGTCGGACAGGTAGGGGAGGTACTGCGCAACTCCTGGGGCCTGGAAGAAGAAGAAGAGGAGGAGGAGGAGGATGGTGGGGAGGGCAGTGGAGGGGACAGTGTGGAGGAATTGACAAAGATGGATGTGGAACAGCATCAAGAAGTCAAGAGCAGAACAGGTTTGCTTACTATTGTGTGAAAGTCATAAAAAGTTGTTTATAAAATACTTCTTTTGTCACAAGTAAATGTTTCAGATCTTGTAATTGATTTTTTTTCCTTTCTTTTAGTGGATGTTGTGGAGATATTAGATAGTGATGAAGAGGAGGAGGAAGTGGTCATCCTTTATCCTGAGACAACAAAAAAACCTAAGTAAGTGCATTTGTTAGAGTTGAGAAAGTAAACAAATTATTTCCAATGCTGGTTTCACTTTTTCTTTTTTTTTTTTTTTTTTTTTTTTTAGAAATACGGCATCCAGTTCTGGCCAGAAGGGGGCAGGAACATCCAGGAAACAGAAGAAAAAATGATTCGCCTAGTAGTTGATCTGACTGCATCGTAAAATAAAAAACTAAGTAAAATGACATTGGAATGCAATGAAAATTTAACACTGCGCAAATAAATTTGTTTTTACATCATTTGGGCCACGTCCAGGGGTTTATTAATCAGTCATATACATCAGAGACATTTATAATTTTTTTTATTCATCGTACGGGTTAAAAAATAAAAACAAAACATGTTGACGAATGGACACAGGACAGAGTACCAGCATTATTTCACGAATGTATAGATAAACGAAACAAGGAAGTAATAAAAAGACAGGTTCCACCGAGATTTGAACTCGGATCGCTGGATTCAGAGTCCAGAGTGCTAACCATTACACCATGGAACCCGTGTCAGAAGCTGGAATCACCCATAGGTATTTGACCCAATAACATTAGAAATGGTTATACTGTTTTTGCTTGACATGTTTTATCTTTTACTTTCTGCTCAATGTCTACTAGCAATCAGATAATCTGTCACCACGTTTTTTTAGTTACGATCTGCATAGTCCTTGAGTAATCGTTTCATAATCCTAGCGAAATATTGTTCTTCAATACGATATAGTGTTGTCTTCTGCCGACTAGCTTATAATTAAATGATTAGGTTAATGGCTAAAATGAAAGAAGGGAAGAAAAACAGAAAAGGAAAAGACTGGCCCGTACGGGGATCGAACCCGCGACCTTGGCGTTATTAGCACCACGCTCTAACCAACTGAGCTAACCGGCCACGGAAATTCAGCACATCAGATCTCTTTACATCTCTCAGAATGTGACAAGGCGCTGTGATGAAATTTGTTGAGAAGTTGATAAAGACTAAGGTTTAGCTTGTCATGGGAGAACAACCCTAGTCATATAGTAAAGGCTGTGAAGGAGCGCTTCAGATGAAAGCATTTTCATGTTACCATAGTTCAGACAGATCCAACACCTTCAAGTCTAAATGAAATTGAGCCTTTGCATGTTGCAAAAGACAAAGGGGAAAAAGTCAATCTCTATATATGAAGCTGGTAGAGACACATCACAAGAGTCTTGGGAATTAAACTGCAGCTAAAAGTGGTTCTGAAAAGTATTTACTCAGTGAACACAAATGCTTGCCACACCTTTTAGATTTTTATTTGTAAAAAATTTAAACCACGCATTGCCCTTGACTTCACAAATGTCTCCTGATTTGTAATATGACATCAGTTCTCAATGGTGTACATTTGTTACCTGTTTGCTTGCTAAAGCTTCTAATATTTCCTCCACGCATCATTACCAGATATCATTACTAATATTGCTTGCAGTGGTAGGAGGTATAACTTCAGTGTGACTCAAAGGTTACTTTGTGTTTTGCTTTCTTCTTCTATCTGACAAGATACAATGAGATGATATACGATCTTTTTCCCCACGTAGACTCCATGTGCAGCTCCATGAGTGGAAAAGTACCAGACAAAGCAAAGTCTCTTCTGTCTTCATGTCTACATGTCTCCATCTATGGGCTGACAAAGATGACAGAGGTGGAGATTAAGCTCTATGTGAGCAGTGTTGCACAACAGTGGAGGTGTTCCATTCTTCTCAGCAACCATAATACATACTTTACCTGTCTCTGCAGAGTTAAGGAGCTGGTTTTAAAAAGGTAGTTTTATTTTAAGTCATGAGGGTTCCTTCATTAACCGGAAGTGTTATTTAGCTTTCATCTGATTTATTACTTGGGAACAAAATCTTGGAAAAATCTTAGATGGAAATGCAAAGATGATACCAATTTAGAAAGTTTTAGAAAGTATTTGCAGTCTGGTGTCAAGTGACTCAATAGGGAACCCGCTACACTCTCGGGTTCAGCTTTACGTTAGAAGTGAGAAAATCCTTCCCTTTGAAACCTTAGCATTTTCCTTCTAGTAAGAGAAGCTGTTGATTCCTTCCACCTGCTATAAATGGGGTGAGACAGAAATAAAAGCCTGATGGGCTTCCTCCGTCCTGCACATTTGGTACTATATGACAGACACAATACACGCAATCAATTTGTGCAAGCTAATGATTGGAACAGTGTGAGATTAAATCTGTCATAAGATAGATCTGTTTCTAAATCTGATGCATGTTTGCTTTTACATATAATTTTTTTTCTTCTTGTAATCACAGACCTTATAGTGAGATAAAAGTGTGTACTTCATGGGAAAATTTCTTCGAGCAATGTGTGTTTGTCTTTCTTGGAAGTCATAAATTAAACAACAAATAATTCAGTTTCAGCCTTTATTCTGACAGAACTATATTGTGATTAACATTGGATTACAGATTCACCAAGCCTTGCAGGTTTACAGCATAGAGAAAAAAAACAGTTATTGGCAACCTGCATAACAGGGTAAGAAAAACAATATGTGTTAACAATATGTGATAATGCTCTTGAAATACAGAGACGACAACAACCGCACACCCACTATTATGACAGTCATCCTGAAAGTGATGCTCTTAATTTTAATGTTCTGCAAAACTTAAGGCAGAAGTATTTATACTTTAAAAGTTAAGATAAAAACTTCTAAATACTATATTCTACTGAACTTTAAAGTGTGAGTATACAGCACAAGAGTATAACAACAGGTAGATTTCTGAACTGTAGCTGTGAAACATAAATGCACTCCTGCATGTCCATCATGCACACCCAGGTTTTTTCCCCCACCCAGTATTGTTTGGCTAAAAGCAAGTTAAAGTTCCCCATTCCAAAAATATAAATCCCTTTATGAAGTATCAGAAAAGTGACTTAAGAGTTAAACCGATGTCATGAAGTCCAACGATAGGCAGTTCTCGATTGAATGGAACCAGATTCCAATGATTCTTAACAAAACATGTCTGGCTTTCACAAATAAGCAAGAAACCTCCAGATCTTTATATGATGACATGTTTGTGAAAAAAATAAAAATACAAGCAATATTCAAAAGTGTTTACAGTCCAGTCATCAAAAACCATGTACTGCTGTGTCATTTAATTTCTCAGGATAGTAGCTGCTTGCAAAAGTGACCTACAGATTACATCCATGCTACATTATACAGATACATCTCAACATTACTAAAAAGGTTTTTTTTCAGCAATTCATTTCACTGACTGAAACTCATGTTGTAAAGAATATTTACAAGGATTTATTTATGTTAATTTTGATGGTTATGGTTTTCAGACACTTTGAATCCAGTCCCCAGATCTTCAGAAAATGTTACCATTACATAACACCAATAATGAAAAAAATATACAAAAATTGTATGTTATGGTCTAAAGAATTACAAGAAAAACTGCTGACTTGACAGAAGATAGTCACTTACACTTTCCCGAATCAGACTGTTCAGAATGTTGCACATAAGCATAGTAACAGAAAATACAGTGGAAGGAAAAAATGTGTTAGGTATATTAAGTGCAAACCTTGAGAGAATTGTGAAGCAAAGACCTCTCTCTCTCCACTTTGGATCAGATTCACAATGTGTTTACTGTGGCTGAAATCAGTAGCTGTGTTTACATTGACCATATAATTGCATAATTTGACATTTTGAAAATAAATATGCTTAATGGAAATATGCCAATTTTGAAAAAAACAAAAAAATAAAACAAAACCTTTCTCTTCACTAAAATGTTTTGCTGCTAGGATGAGATGTTTTTTTTTTCTTTTGGCTGTACCATGAAGAAGAAGACAACAGGAAGTATTAGGAGGATGAGGGCACGACATGTTTTTTAATGACTTATCGTGTGAACAAACTTATTCACATGTGATTTTATTTGCGTTTCTCATGCAATTCAAATGTCGCAATTGAGAAATTGTGTTTTTTCTACATTACTGACAAAGCTTTGCGCACATTTGTAAAGGAAACACAGCTACTGTTTCCAGAGTTACCACACACAAACATGTCAGGGCGGAAGCTACAACCATCACATTCTTTGTTTTTAACCCAATCCAGAACCAGAATGATTAGAAACGTCGTACTGGTCTAACGGTGACATGTACCAGGGAATCCTAGAGGACTGTACGCTGCTGTATTGTTAACATTTGTGGAAAGGCTGATTTATTTTTCCAACAAGAACTGGCAACCTCCCAAAACGCAAAAAAGAACGAAAAGTTAATGGAAAAGGGAACAATGGGACTGAACAACAAAACCGGCCGAAGCAAAAAAAAAAAAATTTTATATGAAAAATATGTCAGTGCACATGTGAAACTCCTTTCGTTAAGGAGGTACAAAGCTATGACCTTTTTCTTTATTAACATTTAACCATAATTCAAATAGTTTTCTGGTTAAAACTTATGTTAACAGCTGGGGTGCCTCCATTTTAGTTATGCATGACATACGTGTTCATCATAAACCATCATGACATATAAACTTACAGAAATTGTGCATATAATAGAATCTGTTTTTATTGTTCCCCTTTTTAACATCCCATCTCCCAGTCAAAAAGGCCAGACTTCAGCCTCTTTAGCATCTGGTTGTGTTCAGATGCTGCTTGGCTGCAGAGCCACCCTCGTCGGTGTCTGACATTTTCACATCTGAAGCCCTCGCCGTCTGTGCTGCCCTGCGTTTAATGTCGAACACATCCCACTTATCAGACAGCAGGCCTTTGCTGAAAATTACGGATGCCAACCATGAAAAGAACACAATGGACACCAGCGACAAGAGCATGATAGTTGTGCGGAAGGGGAAGAACTGGGTTAGCTTCCCCTCCTTGTCCAACCGGCAGCCAGGGAACCTGATGGCGGGCGGGAGGCCTATGAGCGGCTCACCGCTCAGGACCCTCATGACAAAGCCCAGGATGTAGCCAACACAGACTCCGTAACCGTTAGACACCTTAAAGAAGAGGACGCAGACCAGCTGAGGAAACATGATGGTGTAGGACATGTCCACCCCTACGAGCCAGAAGACGAGGACACTGCTGTCCAGGAAGGTGAGACCAGTGCCAGCGAGACCCACGACTACCACTGAGATCCGGATCACCCACTGCATCTCATAGTCTGAGGCCTGGGGAAGAAATAACATGGGCAGGGAATTGTGTTACAGGATATGACGTCAGGGAAACCAACATTAAAATGTAGTACTGCACGCAGCTTTCCTCGAGTGCTGAAGTAGTTTTATACCTCAATTTTTCTTTGACTCCAACAGGTCTATAGTTCTCTGCATAAACTGTAACTGAGTAACAAAATAAAACTGTGAATTTTTCATAATGTGAATGAATGCAGGGTCTTTTTGTGTGCTGCAATATTTAGCAGCACAAACTGCTAGCCTAGTGGGTAGCAATTTTAATAAAGAGTATGTTCTTTTTTCATGTAAGTCATTGGTTTTTGGGAGGTTCTATAATGTACGCAGCGTTTAATTTTGCACAACTAATAGACATTCTTCAACTAATACAATATCGTTGTAAAGAAGACTGAAAACAAATATATTGCAAACCTTTCATGTTTTTCACTTGGAAACATTTCTTAAAACCTCGTGTAATTTTCCTCCACCCTAAAGATAAGTCCTACTTTGTGTTTGAGACGTTAGAAAATGGTGGGAAAGAAAATCTACATACATATCTCCTAAAATCTAGTTGACACGGAACCTCCAGTGCTTGGACGTCCTCACCTGTTTTCTGATGATGTTCTTGTAGATGTTTGAAGAGAACAAAGAGGCAGAGGACAGCAGGGCTGAGTCCATGGAGGACATGACAGCTGCAGCAACAGCTCCAATCCCAATGACAGACACGTAGGTGGGTGTGAGGAAAAGCAGTGCAATAGGAAGAATGGATCCTTCTTCGTCCCGCTCATACGGGGTGGGTAATCCATATGTGGTTGAGTTCCAGTCTGGGTATTATTAGACAGAACTTTTTAGGGGCACTAAAAGCCAGGAAGGTATTGTACAGATCTTAACAGCTTAGCAGACAAATACAATGTCTTATATCACATGTTTCCACAGGTGAAAGTTAGGGATTTGTACCTGTAGACGCTGCCACAGCTCCGATCAGGACAGATGGGATACCCAGGACCAGGCAGAAACCTGCTGAAGTGAAGCAGGTCAATTGAGCCTGGCTGTAAGACGAGGAGGACAGGATTCTTTGGTAAAACGCCTGGTAGGCCAAGCCGCCCAGCGCCTGGCACAAACACACAGTATACACATGGTGACAGGAATTAGCTTGTGCGGAAATACAGAATAGCGACAGAAATGCCCCCCAAGTGTTGTTATGCTAGGGTTTTTTCACACCTAACGAAAATATTTTTTAACTCAACAACTTCACAATACTTCATGTAGCTGTTGAAGTGGCAGGAAATAACACCTGTCCACCTGAAAAAACCGTCTCCCAGTCGCCACTCACCAGCAGCATGAAGTCGTCAAACCACTTGCCGGCTTCGTTGAGCTCCACTGTGCCCACCCATGGGGCCTGAAAAGTCTGGTTGTACGCCGTGAGCGAAATGTCCAGGGAGTGTGGGTTGGTCAACATGAAGGGAACGCACACCCACTGTAAGACAAACACACAAATAATATCAACAATAAGGTTAAGGTTAAGTCCCTAACATTTTAAATCTAAAGAAAAACAACAAAAAAAAGAAGCTATGTTACGTATTGTCAGGTTTGATTTCAACAGATTCTGTACTTTTTGTAATACCACTATTTCTGTAACTATTTTCATCCAATTTATCTATAAAGAGTTTAACATGTAAGTTTATGAAGTGGAAAAATTAACAGAAGAGCCAATCCATCAGAACTCAACACAAACATTGTCCCTCGTTCTGTTGTCATCTGTGTCTTCCCACATGGCTGCAGCTCAGTGATCTGACAGGACTCATCGTTGACCGGGTTTTATCATCTATTAGAAAAAGACGTGAAGCTGTGCAGACCCAGGCTGCTGGTTTAAACCTTCAGGTAAGTGTTTACACACCAGGCTGACAAAGATGAGGATCAGCTGGATGACATCGGTGTAGGCCACAGAGTAGAGCCCCCCCAGCAGAGTGTAGATGATGGCCACCACTGAGGAGATGATGATGGAGTAGACGTACGGCAGGTCCAGGATCACTCTCATGGTTCCACCTAGAACAACACAGAGGAGTGATGAGCGCTGAGGGACCGACAGAGATGGCATGTTTGTTTCTGTGGATACATGCAATCTTTACTATGACTCTTCAAATAAATTGCTTTTTATTTATTTTTTTTTTAGAATCACAGTAACTCACACAGACACACAGATGGAGATATATTGACTTCTGTTTTTACACTAATATTGTCCTAACGTTCACATTTTCACAAGAAAATCATCATACATTACATTTCTGCCATTTAAGGCAAGACTATAGATTTCATTTAAGACGTAGTGGTTAAACTTCTAAATGCTTTGAGAATCCAAAGTAAAGAAAGAGGTCAACAGAAATTTTACAAAAGAATCATTAAAAAAAAAAAAAAAAAAAAAAATCAAAGAGGACTTACTGGTTGTAACACTTTTTCACCCGCTTGGGTGCAAAAAACATTTCAATACTGGTAATCTAAAGAAAAACGCTGAACTTAAGTATCTAAAAACAATTGTGAAAGGTTAAAAAAACAAACAAACAAACAAACAAACAAACAAACAAACAAACAAACAAACAAACAACAAATGCATAAATAAAATACATCTTGTTACTCAAGGCAAGCAAAGCATCACTACCTTCACCGTCTCTTCTCCCAAATTGCCATGGTCCCCCGTGCAGCAGCCTGCAGCCACACCACAACAAAACCCTTAAACAGAGAAGTATAAAATCTGCACCATCTATCGCCACTCACCACCCTGCAGAGGTCTCACCTCTGCCCCTCGCCTGCTGTTTACCCCCCACCACTCTTTCTCTCTCCCGTTGATTCCCCGTTGGCTCGGCTTTGAATCATCATACTGCTTTGGTTCAGGCTCTACATCCTCACTGCAATCAAAGCTGTCCAGAAGTGCCATAGCGAGACAGTGCTACAAACAAAGATTTTCTTACCGTTTGAACTTTGTCACCTCTTGAGGATACATGCTTTTCAAAGCGTTAAAAAAAAATCTTAAAAGTGTGGCCTGTCTTTGCATTTCGCCACTTTTACTCTGGAGTAAATAAAGCGCACCTGTTTGTAAATTAATCTAATTCCAGCTGGATATTATAATTTATATTTTAGTCACATCTGCAGCTTTCTTTTTTTTTTTTTTACCTGTTGGATGCACCAGGGCTGCATCCAATAGGTTGGCTTAACTGGAATGTTTCCACCAATATGAGTTGACTTGAAGTGTTAAAATAAATTGCATCTGTGCAACCTGAAATATATGAACTAATTCTAGACTTGACCTAGTTATGTCTGCGTAGCTGGTTAGTAAATTTTGGTTGAATAATTGTATGGTTTCAAAGCTTTGGTTTTCTTTTATCTTACGGTAGCAATGCTATTGAGTGATTATGGTTCAGTTATGTAATTTTATTTCCTATTTGTTTGTTTTTTCACATTTAAATATGTTCAGGTAGTTGGTCTCGGCTGCTGCACATTTTGACCACCAGAGAGCAGTGTTTCAAAAATGATTACTGTTTCTCAACACGGGGAAGGAAATACACCTTATTTTCTTCTTGTGTTGCTATGCTACATGCTGAACTTGGATGTGAACTGTACGTGTTATATCTGCGGGAGATAGTTTTGGCAGAAAATCGGTAAATATATACGTCACTTGTTGAAATATGTTGGTACGTTCATTTATGTGATAAGCAGTCAGTATTTTAGTAAGATGAAACGGATGGTTTAGGGAGCCTGTATGTGCGGTGCAGGGCGGCCATTTTGTGCGTGTGACAATAAGATGTCCGATCATCGGTGTGCTCCAGCATTAAGAGTGAACTGAGACGTTAAATGTAAGTGATGATAAAATAAGTCGTATCACAACTCCATTCGTTCTAAATCAGTGAGGTGTAATGCAGCTCTCAGTATTGTATTTGTGCAGTCAGAGGCCACTGCCATATTTCGATTTCTTTTCTTTTATTGAATTTTCTTTTTGTGCTTTTTCTCTGTTATTTTGGAGATCTGCCGCATTTCATCAGTAGTTACCTACTGTTTGCTACCAAACAGTAGGTAACTACTGATTGTTGAACAAAAGTAAGAAACAAGACAGCTTTGTTTAATCTGTCTCAACTAAAAATAAAATACACTGCACATTAAGAACCCCAGTTATTGTTTTCCTGTGAGGCTAAGTATTTTTCCCGGGCTACATCTGCATAAGCATCCAGATCAACCCAGGTTTTAGAGTTCTTCTAATGTGATGGGACATGATGTAACACAGTCACTGCATCGCAAATA
This sequence comes from Poecilia formosa, assembly GCF_000485575.1. Taxonomy (NCBI): domain Eukaryota; kingdom Metazoa; phylum Chordata; class Actinopteri; order Cyprinodontiformes; family Poeciliidae; genus Poecilia; species Poecilia formosa. Next base: position 3,940,489 of record NW_006799950.1, read on the forward strand.
GTTTCTGGGAGGTCTGTTTACCAGATATACAACTACACTTCAAACCTGTGATGTTACTCCTATGTGCTAAATGTAGGAGGAGGAAAGGTGAAAGATTCAAAGACTTAAAGTACTGCATCGGAGATGGACCCCCTGATGTTGTTCAGTTCCTTGTCCCACTTATAAACCTCTCACATGTGGGAGATGCACACAACACACACTCTGCTTTAGTTCTTTTCTCCAGCAGAAATATGACTCTGAGTGCTAATACCGTGCCGACATATCACGGGCCACAAAAGTGTGTTTAAAACATTGAGCAACCGAGCCATCACACACACACACACACACACACACACACACACACACACACATGCACATTCTCACCAGCAAACCAGAAGTTCATTTAATATTATCCTGCAATGCTCCGGTGGGTCATTTTGCTCTGCACACTTTAAAATGACAAGTGTTTCTGTGACTATGTGCATATGCTAGTTGTAGGTCAGGAATCTATGCGTAACATTTACAAAAACAACACGAGGTATGATTAAAACCTATCAGATATTATATATCTCTGTGGACAAAATTAACTGCTTACCTGTCAGTAGTTTTGTGAATGGAAACATAAAGGGGCTCAAGCACTGGTTATAGCTTGCGCTTTACGAATATGCTTACAAACATTGTTAGAATTAAAAATAATCATGTTTGGTGTCATGCATGCATAATAATATGCATTGCACTCTCTTTATTTAAAACTCATATACCCCTGAGTTTTACTATGAACCTCTTGGCAGCTTCTCTGATTAAAGCTCTCTTTGTGAGTCTTACATGTCCAGGCCGTACCCTCCCACTCACCCAATGACTGCTGGGACACCAGTCCCCCCCCCCAGTGACCCTGCAAGGGTCAGCGGGTATAGACAATGGATGGATGGATGGATGGATGGATGGATGGATGGATGGATGGATGGATGGATGCACTCAAACATGTTCAGTTTTCACATTTTTCACAGAGCGCATAAACTCATTAGATGCATATTAGACACATTATCACACACAGTCGCATACAACATCACAGAGAATTATGTGAATCCTAAACATTAGAAGATAAACATCGGAAGTATGTGGAGATAGCATATCAGACGATTTAAAACATTTTTCACTAAAAAGTTAACTCGTAAGAATAAATATGTAAGCGCTCTGTGTGTTTGTATTCATTCACCCAGTCAAGGCAAACATGCAGCACAATATGGTACAGCAGTAACATTGTAAGCCACTCTTACTCTGCAGTAATTGATCATGTTCATTTATTTGGATTTTCCCAGACATTAAAAACATTCAACAAAGAAAACATTCAGTTTAAGCTTAGAAGTGAATTATTCCAAACACTCCAATCTACTTTGGGGCTTATTTGTGTTTACAAAATTAAAAAAAAAAATATTGTTTTTGAAAGCGTCAGAACTGTTATATATTTTCAGGAAAAACCTGTTTGTCACTATCTGATACTAAATCTCACTAACCCTTTTATTTTTAAGGTCAGACAAAATCAACAAAATTATTTCTATTTGCTAAATATAGAAAAACAGAAGAGAGAATTTTTATTACTTATTTTTTTATTAAGAGTGAAATGAGATGGTTACCAACATAAGTGGAACAGTCACTCATAGAGGAAGAAGTCACTAGTCAAAAGGCAAGATAAAAGTGATTAAAATTGGCAAAAGCAGTCAGGCACAAAGACAGTTATTTTGTAGAGACATGTAGAAAACGTATTTGGCTGTGATGAGGATCACAGCCTCTCAAAGCATCAGTCAGTGTTTTTATGTTGGCCACAAATGAGTCTCCAAACAGTCAATACCTTCAGGTTGGTAACTTAAGGACAGCAGAGTCGATGTTTTTAGCTTTGGGTATCACTTTTGGACTCACCTCAGTCCAGAAGACTCTTCCTGAGAAGAGCTTTAAAGGCAGCCTATAAACCAGACTGCATTAAACCAGTTCTGAAAAAGTAAATGTTCCTAAAAAAAAAAGTAAATGTTTGACACAATGTCAGATAAAGAGGGGGGGAAAAAAAAAACATTCCGTGTGTTTTTTTTAATGTTTTTTTTATGTGTGCATAAATATCTGGTTTCAACTGTATGTAATACATGCAATCTTTTCAAGATGCAAAATTTACTTCTCAAACATCTAAACTGACATTTTAGGAATAAATTATTACTTCACCAACTGCGTGAAATGTACAGAAACAAAACACTTTTTCTTCCTCGTATCTCAAAGCATAGTGTCTTGTAGGGAGACAGAGTTTGAGGATAATGAAAGCCCTTATACATTGTAAAAACAATGTTGAGAGAAAGCATAATACTAAATCAAAACCCAACATATAAAAATTACTTTCATTGTCTTACAAAAAACTGACTCCCAAAATGTGCTGGTTTTGGATACAAGCTTAAAATGTATTTATTGGCTTCTTTTTATTGCTCTGTTTGTCAGAAAACTGTCTGAACTGACATGGCACCGCCCAGCTGTTTTTCTACTCTCCTGTTTATGGACATCATGTACCCTGACGTTTTGGTGCCCACGTGATCCTACAGGTATGTTACAGCACCCATGACAGTGTCCAACATTTTTAACAGCATGAGGTAACATACCCAGGCTGACAAGCGTGCGTGCCACCCACAGCACATCGGCCACCAGCGCAGGAAAGATCAGTGCACTGCTCAGGACGTTCCCATATTTCTGTTGGAAAGGATCCATCATTGTCATGTACTTGTTCTCTCTCATAGGCCTGGCAAAGAAGAAGCCACCTGCAGAGGGAAAAGCAGCAGCGCAAGTTGTTATTCTGTTTGTGGGAAGCGATCGAGTAATTAATGTTGGGACAAGGTCATGTTTCTGCCATGTAAAAACCCGGAGTGGTGAGCAAAAGAGTGAACGGACGTGTGTGTGTTTGTGTGTGTGTGTGCGTGTGTGTGTGAGGGTGAACAATTGCACAAACAAGTGTTCCCTCCTGATAACACACTGAGACACCTTGAGCTGAGATCAGGCGTCCTTCTGGTCAACAATAGACCGCCGCAGAACAGGGAATGTTATACTTCCTGCTCAGAGACTGGGGTTTCCAATTCATCCTCCACTAACATCCCACAGGCTACTCTGACAGCAGGACAGCGTCGGCTATTTCAGCGGCTGTCAACATTTAACAAACCGATTAGTTTGTTGACTTGGCTCATTCAGAGGTAATCTTTCAAACCTCTTGGCTGAACTCATTTCATTGCACCTGTTTTTTTTTTTCTTTCTTTTGATTGCTCATAGATCTATTTTTACCACGAGTGGCGCATTTAATGATGCAGAGTCAGATTGGCGTTGGGTGAGGGAGAGCCGCACTTGTCATGTCAATGAAGTTCATTTTACAAAGAAGGTAATGAAGCAAGGAGCCGTGTTGATTTTGTTCCCATGATAAGAATAGTAACCATAAAATGTGTGCTTGTCACAGTGTTGTTGCTAAGCAAATAGCAAGCACCAAGGGTTTCTCATTTCTTACTGCTTCTCCCACCATGGTGCTGCAACATTCTGAGCCGTCTGCAAACTTCACTCACCTAAGAAGAAGGTCAAGACATAAGGAACGGGCATGAGCGCCCAAACCGCACCGAGTGTTGGGTTGTATGTTGCCTCAGCGATACCCAGAATGAAACCTCCTCCCACCCATGTAGCTGGAGAGAGAAACGGATAAGATATCTCAGGGACGTGCGCTTGACAACAAGCTTTTCAACAACACTTGTGTCATCAAGTCATGGGTGTTCCCGAGTGAAGACGGTGTGTTTGTCTTTACCAGTGAGAGTGAAAATCCCAACAAGCAAATTAATTTTGCGTCCAGCCAGAAGCGTCATCTCCATGCCGTCTCCTGTGCTTCTTTTCTCTACCCTCTTGGAGCGCATGGACGCCCAGATGCCTGTGCCCAAAATCACGACGTAGAACACCGCCATCACCACTAGACCGGGGACGTTGAGAGCCATCTTGAGCTTAGCTTTTGTGCGTTTAACCTGTTAAAAGACACAATTGAAGAAGACGAAGAAGAAGCAGCACAGTCACTGAAACATATTTCAGTGACTTGCAAGCAATAATTAAAAGCTTCATTTACAGAAAAAAATGACTTCTTCAATCAGTTGTATTTATAAAGCACCATTCATACTAAAAGCAGCTCAAAGTCACGTATAAGCAGTTTAATTTGCATGTATACAGAAGGAATAAATAGGAGGAAAGTGTTTGGGACATAAACAAATCCAAGAAAACACAAGCTACAAATGAAAAGTTTTATCTTGAGATTATTTTCTAAAATACAAATTGTTAAACTTTATGCCACAAACATCCAACGACTTCAGTTAGCTAAATTTCAGCCAAACCCCCATAGAGTGAAACCTACCTACAGTATATGAACAATTACAACGAAAAAGATTGTTCTGTTAAAAACCAAAACTTTTTCTCTGCAATAGTCAACAAATGTTTATACCAATGACCAACAAGCAGTATTCAGGTGCAGCTACACAGGTAATACAGTAAACTGCAGGTACAACAAATGGAAAAATGCAGATTTGATCTATGGGGAATGTAAAAGTTGACCAGAGTGAATTTTGTAAAATGTTCGTCTTTTCACATTGATCAGGTAGCTGCGACTTTCCCAGTCAAGGCTATTTTGGTAAACCTTCCTTGAATAATTGTTATATGCAAGACATTTAGCAGTGATGTGGTGTGTATGTTATATTTACTCTGCTCTTGTAATGCAAGGACTAGATCATCCACAGCCACATCTCCATAATATGGTTTGTGTATCTACTTTGTTTTCAACAGCACACAGATTAAAAACAAAAAAAAAACAAAAAAAAAAACAGGTGTGTTTGAATGTTGCAAGTCTGGATTCAGTACAAGCTGAATTTCCCCCATATTTGGAATGTGAAGTTAATATTTAACCCTTATGTTTAAATCATGTTTTTCTTAATTTCCCAGTGGTATTTTTTCATTTTAAAAAAAGTAATTATTTAGATAAGTCTAATCAGTACTTAGATGAGCCTTTTTTTGTAATGACAATTTCTGGGCATCTGCAGCATGAAGACAGCTTGCATTCTTCCATGCAAGAAGATGCCACTTGATGAGCCAGACTTTTAGTTTTTAAAAGTTTCATTCTATGGCTTATTTAAAGCATATCCAGAATAATATGTTGACCCTGAAACAATAGCATTAAGGACCATAGATTAACACAGACACCTGACTCCCTTTCAGTATTTTCCATCCAAGATGCCACTTTGGTGTACCTCCTGCCTTTTCTCCCTCTCAGCAGCATTGAGATGCACAGACTGAGAGCATCAGTTAAGTTCACACTTTAACTTCTCGACAGTCAAGCTAATTATCTGCCTGCTTCGCTAACGCTAACTGGAAGCCACACATTGAGTATGAAATGTGGGTGAGTCAGAAGTGGGATGGCTTAAGGGAAATGGATTTGACTTTTCATCGAGAAGAGGAAGGTAGCGTGCACAATCACAATGTTAAAAAAAAGGACAAAAAATGAAAATGAGAAAATGGGTGCCTACAACTGCATGGGTGGAAATACAAAAAAAAAAAACAGGAATACATCCGGTCGTAAGCTGACATTTTGCTCTTATTGAAAGTTTTGGATATTTTCAAAGTGCTGGTTGTACCAGTTGTTTTTTTTAAATTCCCCTATTACAGTCAAAGAATTGAACAAACTACTTATTTAAAGCAATACCTGCATTTTAACTGAATAAGAAGTCAACATTGAACATGCATACAGAGCAGAACGCATCTAATCTCAGCTTCCACAAAGCACACTTTATTAAAACCACGAACAGAGAAGACATAGAGAGCTAGAAAGCTCTGGTCAAGTATTTCTGGCAAAAGTACTTTTGGCTCCACTCCACCTCAGAGCTATTCCTAGGACAGGCAAGCCCTTGCACTTAGCATACCCCAAGCTGGCAGAGTTCTAGGAAACGTGACACGCAAACAGTCTGTGCCCTGCACTTATCATGGACACCAATCAAAAACAAGGAAACGTGGAACATATGCAGCAATTTGGGAAAGAAGAAATAATCAAGAAGTACAGGGGTGAGCATTTTCAGTGAATACATACTTACAGGGAACAGAACGTGTCAGTGATGATGTGAAGAGGGACAGAGGTGTGTTTTTTTTTCCTCACAAGGTGATCATTTCAGTCCAGGGAAGGAAGGATTCATTCAACACTCATCCTCGGTGTTCAGGAGAGACACAAACTGCCAGGTGTTTGAGGGAGAGACCCCAATGCAAACACAAATCAGTCTGATGTAATAAGGCCTAACACAAGATGTTTTTTTTTTTTTTTAATAAACTGCTCTACAGTCTGGAAAACGTAGGAGACTTGAAGTTCAAAGCTAATAAGACAGCGTCAATTAGCGAGGATGGAAGGCTCTGGAATCAACACTCAGATCTCCACTGGTTTTAAAGCTGACGGGGAGGGAGGGCACGGAGGTATACAAAAGAAACAGAAGCCGACACACAACCACCTGATTGGTACGTTGGTGCTGCAGCCAGTGCGCTTGCCTCAAATTGAAAGCTCCTCCTGTTCTGATAGATTTTTGAGGATGGCTTTGAGTTCAAAACATGACTTCAGCTACTCGTGATCGACTCAATTAACTCTCCTGCTGTAGTATGGCTTGCTTATTTTTTTTATTTTGTTAAAACCTGCCTTTTCTTTGCTGTCAGTAAACACACACCCTTCTTCTACTTTATTCCACGTATTCTAGAAATGCGTCAGTGACTCTCTGTATGCCAATTGATCACCTACTTTGTGTTTGGCATGTGCAGCACTCTCAAACATGTTGTCACATGCTGTAAAACCAGGTATGGCAATGTGTTTAGAAATTAGGAATGAATGATTGCGTCTACCAGGATCTTCAACATGTTACAGGCTCAACCTGCTTAAGTGCTGAAAGACCTTTAGGGACGTTTGCTGTGGAAAACAGGTGCCAGATATCTCTGTTTGGTCTCTTCTCTCTTGAACAAAACAACATTGAATGTGCTGTTCTGTGGTTTGCTTCAAAGCGCTGATTAAAACGCAACAAGCAAAAAAACAAAAAAAAAAAAAAACAATTCACTTGTGTGGATATTTCATAGTAAATACTGAGCTATAATAACCAAACCGACACATCCAGATACAGTTTCACTTCAAAAGATTGTTTAATGGACTTTTAAAGCGGAGTCAGCGGGTTTTTTGCCACCAACCCATGACTCCACCACGCAGGATGGGTGACGATCACCAGCTAAATGTTGACTGCTGGGTGGTAAATCAAGCTCAGCAGTGATGACAAGTCTGGACAAATCTTGTCCTTTTAAGATTGTGCCACAGCCATTTTTCTATTCTCTTATGTTTAAGCAGTGTATACAAATTATGAGCTCACCCTACAGTAATTTTGGATATGTTTGTTGATAGAAATGTGACTGCATAAACTGTAACTGTAAGAACTGTGATTACTTGTGTTTGTCACTGATTGGAAATGTCCTTTTTTGGGGGGAGAAGGATTGGATTAGAGAGGGAAATAAATGTGATTAATAGTCAAGACTTCTGTCTTAAGCCCAATCAGGTTGTGGAAATGTTGTTTTTATCCTCTGTAATTAAGAAACTTCCCAGCAGGCTCTATTTAAGTTGTTTTTCTACGTAAAATTGTCTGGCATCTTCGATAATAATAGCAATATTTATACTAATTTCTATCTTCAAAGATAAGCTATAAAAACGTAGAGAATGTTGCTGAAACTTCTCTGACATTGACAAAGATCATCATCAGCATATTCTGCTTTGACTGTCTGGTTTAATGTAAAGACAGTCAGTTTACTTGAAGAAAAATTAGATTTCTTGGCACATCCTAGGGCAAAAAAATGCCACATAGCTATTAAGAGTAATTGACTATCTGCAAAACAACCTGTGCAAGCAAAGCCACTCTGAACACTAAGTTGGTTGTGTAAAAGAAGAAAAAAAAACACTAGAATTTAACTATTATGGAGCTAAAACAGCCTCAGTATTCACAAATGCACAGAATAATATTTACAAACGCACAGAACAAATGTCCAGCCTGGACTCTTATTGTGAGTCCAGGCGTCCTTATGGAACATAAAATGTGGCCCCAAACAATAAGATTCAACTCAGTAAGATAAAACTAAACTAAACTACACCCTAAGCATGTTTCCCTGTGCAGTCATTTTCATACGGTATGCGCTCATTGGTGGGTTCTACTGACATAGTCGGTTCTAGCAGGTTTTTCTACTTGTGTAATGTAGCATATGTCAAGTGTATAAAAACAGAAACTTTCTATTGCAACTGCCAAGGCAGACGAGCTCT